>NW_005842317.1:1546424-1556173 GCF_000455745.1 Alligator sinensis
GCAGGGGTCCAATGTTGCCCCTGCTTTTCCTCCGGCTCCCCACATATCTGAAAAAGGACTTCTTATTGTCCTTTGATGCTCAAAGCTAGCTGGAGTTCAGTTGCAGCCTTGGCTTTCCTGGTCTGCAGGAAAGCTGAGGGGGGATCTAGTGGCCGTTTACAAACTAGTCAGAGGGGACCAGCAGGCATTGGGGAAGTCCCTGTTCCCCTGAGCGGTACTGGGAGTAACTAGAAATAATGGTCACAAGGTGGCAGAGGGTAGGTTTAGACTAGATATCAGGAGGTGCTACTTCACTGTCAGGGTGGCTAGGATGTGGAACCAACTTCCAAGAGAAGTGGTGCTGGCTCCTGGTCTGGGGGTCTATAAGAGGAGGCTAGATGAACACCTTGCTGGGGTCGTTTGACCCCAGAACTCTTTCCTGCCACAGCAGGGGGTCAGACTTGATGGTCTGTCGAGGTCCCTTCTGACCCTACCAACTATGAAACTATTATCCCCAAGTTCCTTTTGGCTGTGGTGCTAGCAATCTTAGCACTGCCGAACCTATAAGTATGCTGCTGGTTTTCCTTCTCAAGCTGAAGTATCTTGCATTTTTCGGAGTTGAAGGGCATCAGGTTTTTGTCCACCGATTTTCTGAGCCTGTCAAGGTTGCCTGGGTCACCATCCATCCTGTCCTCGGGTGTGGATGCTTTACCCCAATGTTTGGTGCGTCATCAGCAAACTTGGCCAGTCCTTTCCTGACATCAATGCCCACATCATTAATAAAGATGTTGAAAATGATAGGCCCAAGGACGGAGCCTGGATACCCTGGGGTGTAAGCCAATTCCCTAGCCAGCAGACTGTGATGTAGCCAAAGCCGTAGTTGGCCAGTTTTTCTATAAGACGATTGTAAAATACCAGATTGAAAGCTTTTTTAAAGTCGAGATATATGATGTTGATCTCTTCTCCCTTGTCCAGGTGATATGTCACCTGGTGGTAGAAGGAGATGAGATTGGTCAGGCAAGACCTATCCGCAACAAACCCATGCTGGCTATCCCTCAAGAAATTGCCTTCAGACAGTTTGTCAAGAATGGTCTCTTCGATGATTTTCTCCAAGATCTTCCGGGGGATAGAGGTCAGGCTGATGAGCCTGTAGTTCCCCAGATCTACTTTCCTCCTTTTCTTGAAGATTGGCACCACATTGGCCTTCTTCCAAAGCTTGGGCACTTTGGCTGAGCGCCAGGAGTTCTCAAAGATCCATGCCAATGGCCGAGCTATGATGCTTGCCAGCTACTTAAGTACCCTGGGGTGTAAGCTGTGTGGGCCAGCTGACTTGAAGGTGTCCAACCTCTCAAGGTGTTCCTTCACATGGTCAACAATGATGTGGGGTAATAGTTCTCCCTTGCCCTGGCCATCCCATACTATATGGGGCAGGGCCGTCCCTTTGGGGCTGGTGAAAAATCGACGCAAAAGACCTGTTGAGCAGGTTGGCTTTTTCCTGGGCATCGGTTGTCAGTTGACCCATATGGTTTAGCAGGGGTACAGTGTTACCCTTGCTTATCCTCCAGCTCCCCACATATCTAAAAAAGGACTTTTTATTGTCCTTGATATGTGTAGCCAGTTGGATTTCAGTCGCGACCTTGGCTTTCCTGTTTTGCTCCCTACAGATACGGACCAGTGCAAAGTACTCCTCCTTTGGGGTGGATCCATCCTTCCATCCATTATAGGCCTTTCTTTTTAGACACAGGAGGTCCACTAGTTTCCTGCAGAGCCAAGGGGGCTGCTGTGCTACTTTGTGGCCTTTCCTCCGAGATGGGATAGACATTGCTTGTGCTTTCAGGATCGCTCCATTGAGGAGCAACCACTCTTCCTGAACACCCCTCCCCTTTGGGTCGTGTTCCCTTAGGGGCTCGCCAGCAGGCCTCTAGAGCTTGTCAAAGTCAGCTTTCCTGAAGTCAAGGACTTCTGCTTTGCTGACTGAGTTGCCTGCTTTACAGCAGATGGTGAAGGTGATCAGCTCATGGTCGCTGTCTCCCGGCTTCCCTTTGATCATTAGATCACTGATTAAGTCATCCCCCGTTGTCAGTACCAGGTCAAGCAGAGCTTTGCCTCTCATTGGTCCACAGACCTATTGAGTCAGATAGACCTCATCCACACACATGAGGAAGCTTTGCGAGCGTTCGGATGTGTCCAAATGCTCTTCCCACGAGATGTCAGGGTAGTTAAAATCTCCCATGACAACCATGCACTGTGAGTGTGCAGCCTCAGCTAGTTCCCTGGCAAGTTCCTGATCAAGCTCTTGATCCTGGCTAGGAGGTCTGTAGTAGATCCCCACCATTGTGTCCCCTGTGCCTTGTTTGCCACAGATTTTGACCCAGAGAGTCTCCAGTTGTCCCCCCTGAGTGCCAATGTCAGCTTGCAGAGATGCGTAACTTTCCTTGACATAGAGAGCTACCCCTCCCCCCCCGCCCCTTTTGCCCACACGATCGCTCCTGTACAAGGTATAGCCATCTATACCTTTGTTGGGGCTTGGGTTGCCTTGTGCGGGTCCCAAAACCTAGGCCCTGGGGGACCTCAGCCAAACCGCACTGGTGCCTCCCGGGTGCCCAGCCTTATGCTGGGGTGTGGGTTGCAAACCTGAGTGGCCTGGTGCTGCTCCCAAGCTTTGGGATGCCATGCACCACCATGTGCACCCGGGCTCTTCTGGGATACAGCTGCTGCCCACTGGGCAGCTCTCCCCAGGTCTTCTTATCCCCACTGCTGCTTCTCTGTCCCTTGACACATCTCCTGCGTGCTGGGCAGGCATCTCCTTTTATTGACTCCCGAGGCTCTGCCTCTGAAAGCTTGCTGGACCTGCAGGATGCAGGCTTCAATCAGGTCTGGGAGGCTCTTTGCCCCACACTCTATGTAAGGGGTGGGGCCGGCCCCTCCCAGCCTTTAGCTGATTGGTGGATGGACTCCCCCAATCGAAATGAAGATTTTCTGAGCCCATTTGAGCCGGGCTGAATTGGTAAGTCTGCCACATGTGAAAATCTTGGTCAGAGAACTTAATGGAGTTCTCCAAGATCACACACCAATTACTAGCACACTTGGTACTGAAACTTAGGTTGTCTCTCATCTTTTCTTTCACATCTCTCTGTTTATCCTTCAGTTCTTTTTTGGAATGTGACTGATGTTATGTCTGCTGGACTCTTTTTAAATTTATGGAATTATATAGATTGATTATGACAATTCTTATCATTTTCCTCCTTAGCAGTAATAGTGGTAGTGCATTGTGGGAACATGGTTATCCAAGAAATCAAATGATCCCTATTCATAGTATTTGGGATATAACCTGCTTCAACTGTTCCTTTCCAAAGTACCAGGTCTAGTGTAAGGCTTTGCTGCTTTTATCATTTATGTCATCTCTAAACATAAAAAGTATGACTTCATAATAGTTTGGCAGAACTTTTTATTGCATAGGACACTGGATCCAGAAAGCAGGCCTAAGTCACAATACATAGTGATGCACACTGGGCCTTTAGAACAGTGGTTCTCAACCTTTTCACAATCAGGGCACCCACCCCTCCACAACTTCCTTGAATGTGGCAGCACCTGATTAGAGAACCAGTGTTGTGCTGCCTCAGCTTACTTCACTGGTTCTCAACTGAGTGATGCTGCTGCCAGGTAAAACTGCCCCCACCTCTGCTGCAGAGTCAGACCAGGAAAGGATGCAAAATGTATGTACTTTTGCCTGCATTAGGGCTCTCTGATCAGCCTAAAGCAGGCCCAGCTCATGCTGCAGCTGTTTCCAGTTTGACCATGCAAGGGGTCTCCTGGAAACAGAGGCACAAAGGGTAGATAGGTGGAAATGGCAGTGTTTCCAGGAGGAGAATGCCAGGGAGCCAAACTAGGAAGGGCAGCAGCACGAGCCAGCTTTTCTGACAGTTTTAGAGTTACAAGAAAACCCAAATGTAGGCACAGTGTGTGTGTGTGCCACAGTCCTGCACATACACAGATTTCACAGACATTAGGACTGGAAGGGACCTTGGAAGATCATTGAGTCCAGGCCCCTGCCTGAGGGGCAGCAAGTCAGCTGGGATCATAGGATCCCAGCAAGATAAGCATCCAAATTTCTCTTGAAGGCTTTCAATGTAGGTGCTTGAACCACCTCCGATGGCAGGCTATTTCAGACCTTGGGGGCTCGGACAGTAAAGAAATTCTTCCTTACGTCCAGCCTGAAATGGTCTTGCAGTGGTTTATAACCATTTGACCTTGTCATCCCATGGGGCTCTCTGGTGAACAATCGTTCCCCCACATGGGGCAGTTTTATTTGATTACAGGAGCAGCACCTGTTTTGTGGTACCCTGAGAGGGTCCCATAATACTCTGGTTGAGAACTACTGGTTTAGAAGAACAAAACATTCAACATAGTGTACACAAGGAAATCTACACACCTCTAATTAGTACCCAAGTGTTACAGATCAAGTGGTGTCTGCTTTTCAAAACAATAGCTAAACAAAATATTGTCTTAAAAGCTACTCTGCATCATGCAGCCTGGCTAGAAAAAGCTGTACAATTGCTTCTGCTTGCAATATTGGCTTGCTAAAGTAGTCTAAGAGATGCAGGAATAATACTTCCTATAGTTTGTTCTGTCTGAGTTATTGATTTTTTGATTTACTATTTTTTTCCCCTTTTGATTTTGTAGGACAGTGGTGGTACTTCTGAGGGAGAGATGTTTTATATGGGAAACCCTGCCAGAAAAAGCCTGTCAACTACTGCTTGATCTGAGAAAGGGAAGCATAGAAATAAAAAGGGGAATTCAGTTGCCCTTCATCTGAAAAGTGAAGTTTTCTGAAACAAAGTACAAATTATCAACACAGATAAAGACATTTTAATAACTGAACCTTTAAAGCCTTAGCATAATTTGCAAGACTTTAAGAAAAGTAATTCCATGAGAGATTGGAATACTGGTGAATAAGATTAGGGTCAGAAATCTATGGGGATTTTATGAACAAGAATAGTTAGAGAATGGTAATGTTTAACAGTATCTTCAAGAAAATAGTAGATATGAAGTATGATGCAAAGTTGGAAGAGTGTTTAAAACCCTTGGTCTCACTTCAGAGTATGTTTTTGTAAAAAAGGTACTGAAATCTGCTTTAGTGTCATTGTTTTCCTTTCTTAAACTGATACGAAACACATTTTGAAGATGAGAAAAAGAAAAACTTATTCTTTTTATTTAGTCATTCTTTTTATTTGGGATGTTCTGTTTTTATGTTCTAAATGTAAATTAGATTTTGAATTGAAACCCGTGTTTTTAAATTTGGAGTAAGAGCTATGAGGAGTGTGGCAGAACACAAATTGTGCCTGCCACTATAAGAGGTTTAAGCAGGCTGTGGAACAGCTGGCAGGTGCAGTCAGGCCCAGTTAGGTGGTCATATGACCACAAGGGGGCTACCTGATTGGATGAGGACTGGACAGCCAGGGTATAAGCAGAGCCAGCAGTTACATCTAGGGAGCCAGTGGAGTAACATTGCAGAGTCTGAGGAGAGCAGCTCCTGCAACATCTGGAAGTTAGTGTAAGAACTATGGAGATGGAGGAGGTTCCTTTTGGTCCTCGGTAAGATATGAAATTGCACCCTGGTGGGGCTGGAGGTGGGGTGTGGCAGCCCCCAGGAAATGCCACACCTGTGCCTTCCCAGTGAAAGGCAAGGATGGGGCACCAGAAAGCCTCAGCCCTCACGATCTGGTGGGTTACCCCGTAGAGGAGACAGGCTTGGGCAAAGGCATGCCTTAAGGCATCTGAGGCCACAGTCGGCCAGAGGCCAAGGAGGGCCCAGTGCGGAGCAGTAAGCCTAGAGGCCAGTGCAGACTAGGGCCTGGGTGGTCTGAAGGTCTGCACAGGCTCAGGCCTGAGAGCATGGAGGATGTAACTGAAGGGCTGTGTAGAGTAGGGCCTGGGTGAGCTTGAAGGACTATGTAGAATAGAGTGGAGAGAGTGAGGCCGGTGAGGGGCACCATGAGTATGACCCAGTAAGGGGCAGAATGAGTGAGGCCCAGAAAAGGGGCAGAGGGAGTGTGGCCCTGTGCGACAGGGGCTAGCTCAGGGCTGAGTCTTGAGCAGGCCAGCCCACCTGTCTTAAAGGGGCAGTCCACCCAGTCTCACTTGCTATGACTTTGCTGTTCTGTCGACTTCGCTCATTCTGTCCTCTGTCACTACTGAGAACAGTCTAGCTCCATCCTCTTTGGTACCACTCTTCAGCTAGTTAAAGGCTGCTGTCAAATCCCCTGTCAGTGTTCAGTTCTGCAGACTAAACCGAGTTCCCTCAGCCTCTCCTTATAAGTCATGTGCCCCAGCCCCTGAACCATTTTTGTTGCCTTCTGCTGGTCTCTCTCCAACTTGTCCACATACTTTCAATAGCGGGGGGCCCAAAAATGGACACAGTACTCCAGATGTGGCCTCACCCATGCAGAATAGAGTGGAATAATTACTTCTCTCGATCTGCTGGCAATGCTCCTACTAATGCAGCCCAGTATGCTGTTAGCCTTCTTGGCAACAAGGATACACTTCTGGCTGATATCTATCTTACTGTTCATTGTAACCCCCAGGTCCTTTTCTTCAGAGCTGCTGCTTACCCAGTCAGTCCCAAGGTTGTACCATTGCATGGAATTTTTCTGTCCTAAGTGCTTGGCACTTGTCCTTATTGAACCTCATGTGATTTCTTTTGGCCCAATCCTCCAATTTGTCTAGGTCATTCAAATCCTAGCTCTACCCTCCAGTGTATCTATTACACCCCACAACTTGGTGTCATCTGCGAACTTGCTGAGGGTGTAACCCATCACATCTTCCAAATCGTTAATGAAGATAGTGAACAAAACTAGCACCAGGACTGACCCCTAGGGCACTCCACTTGATACCAGCTGCCAACTAGACATTGGGCCATTAATTACTACCCATTGAGCCCTACAAGCTAGCCAGCTTTGTATCCAATTTACAGTCCATTCATCCAACCCATACTTCTACAGCTTGCTTGCAAGAATTCTGTCGGAAACGGTATCAGAAGCCTTGCTAAAGTTGAGGTATATTATGTCCACTGCTTTCCCTGCATTCATAGAGCCAGGTATCTCATCATAGAAGGTAATCGGGTTGGTCAGGCATGACTTTCACTTGGTGAATCCTTGCTGGCTGTGCTGTTCCTAATCACCTTCTCCTCCAAGTGCTTAGAAATGGATTATTTGAGGACTGGCTCCATGATTTTTCTGGGGACTGAGGTGAGGTTGACTGGCCTGGAGTTCCCTGGATCCTCCTTTTTCCCTTTTGTAAACATGGACACTATATTTGTCCTTTTACAATTGTCCAGGACCTCCCCCGATTGCTATGAGTTTTCAAAGATAATGGTCAGTGGCTCTGCAGTCACATTAGCCAATTCCCTTTGCACCCTTGGATGCATTGCATCAGGCCCCATGGACTTGCACACATCCAGCTTTTCGAAATAGTCCCTAACGTGTTCTTTCACCACTGAGGGCTGCTTGCCTTGTCCCCAAACTGCACTGCCTGGTGCAGTAGTTTTGGAGCTGACCTTGCCTGTGAAGACTTAGAAAAAAGGCATTGAGTATTTCAGCCTTTTCTTCATCATCTGTCACTAGGTTGCCTCCTCCATTCAGTAAGGGACCCACACTTTCCCTGACCTTCCTCTTGTTCCTAACATACTTGTAGAAACCCTTCTTGTTACCTTTCACGTTCTTTGCTAGCTGCAACCACAATTGTGCTCTGACCTTCCTGACTTCATCTCTGCATGCCTGAACTATATTCTTATGCTTCTCCCCAGTTGTTTGTCCAAGCATCCACTTCTTGTAAGGTTCCTTTTTGTGTTTAACTTCACCAAAGAGTTCTCTGCTAAGTCAAGTAGATTGCCTGCTATATTTGCTATTCTTCCTGCACATTGGGATGGTTTGTTCCTGTGTGCGCAGTAAGATTTCTTTAAAATACAGCCAACTGTCCTGGATTCCTTCTCCCCTCAGACTGATGTCCATGGGGATCCTGCCCATCAGTTCCCTGAGGGAGCCAAAGTCTGCTTTTCTGAAGTCTAGAGCCTGTATTCTGCTGATCTCCATTTCTTCCATTCCTCAGTATCCTGAACACTATCATCTTGTGGTCACTGCTGACCAACTTGCCATCCACTTCTACATCACCTACCAATTCTTCCCTGTTTGTGAGCAGGAGGTCAAGAAAGAGCACGGTCTTTAGTTGGCCTCTTCAACTCTTGCACCAGGAAGTTGTCTCTAACTCTCTCGAAAAACTTCCTGGATTGCCTGTGCACTGCTGTATTGCTTTCCCAGCAGACGTCAGGGTGATTGAAGTCACTCATGAGAACCAGGGTCTGTGATCTGGAAATTTCTGTTAGTTGTCTGAAGAAAGCCTCATCCAGCTTATTCTCTTGGTTTGGTGGTCTATAGCAGACACCCACCATGACACCACCCTTGTTGCTCTCCCCTCTAATTTTAACCCAGAGACTTTCAACAGTCCTATCCCCAGTTTCATACTGGAGCTTTGAGCAATCATACAGCTCTTTTACATACAGCACAACTCCTCCTCCTCTTCCCTGCCTGTCCTTCCTGAACAGCTTGTACCCATCCAGGACAGTGCTCCAGGGATGGGAGCTATCCCACCAAGTGTCTGTTATTCCAACCATGTCATAGCTCCCTGATTGTGCAAGGACTTCCAATTTTTCCTGCTTTTTTTTCCCAGGCTCCATGTGTTTGTGTTCAGATAACTGAGGTGACTAGCCAGTTGCCATCAATGAGGCCCCCCTGTCACCCGCTCCTGCTTCTTCCTCTAGGTCCCCCACTTTCTCGCTTACCTCAGGGAAATGTATCTTACGTATCTTTATGATTTTGGACCTAGTTTAATCAAACTGAGGGATGCATACTTAAGGAAAAGAGAGCAGGCAAATATGCCAAGTATCTCTTGCCATTGGCCAGACATTGCCTCCTCTTGCACTATATTCAAGCAAAACCCCAGACAGTTTGTAAAGATATTCTTATGCAGGCCTCCAAATGATGCATGATGACTCAGCTAGCTAGGCGTCCTCCTGGCACTGGGTGTCACAGTTTTGACCAACGTGGTCGTCTCTTGCTTGGTGATAGCTTTCCAAATGTAAGTTTTTCCCTGTGCTTTTTATATTTTTTACAGTCCTCTTTTGTATATTCCATATATGGTCATGCTATAGCTCCTTATCAGTTACCTTTAACAGCATTTATTTCCTCATCAATCTGTCAGTCTTAGCCTCTTGGTTTTTTTAATTTTGTTTTTGTTTAATTTTTTTTTGAGTGGTAAAAACTTTTGCAACTCTGAAGCACAGGCAGAAGGGGCTATTGTTGGGACTGGTACCCAAGGTTTTATCTGCCTCTAATGGGAAATTTAACCCCTTAGTAGTGAAGGCATCTCAGAGTAATGGACTATTAGTTGGACAAGGTTCTTTGAGTAAATATATCTTTTATTAAACCAACTGAGTAGTTGGAAAAAAGTTCTTGGCAAGCTTTCGGGCACAGTCACCCTTCTTCAGGCATTAGTTGGAGGAATTCCAGCTGCCCGAAGGAGGAGAGAAATTTCTGGAGAATTCTGAGAGTCGTAAGCACTAAGGACAATGCTGATGGGGTGGGGGGTGGCTTTAGGGGCTCTCGCTGAGATGGTGTCAATCTCTGGATTTATCCCAAGCTTTACTGGGGTAGGGGGCGAGTCTAGGTCTCTAGTGGTTGGGACTGGCAGGGGGAGCAGGGAGGCTGATCTTTGGG
>NW_005842317.1:1556204-1567577 GCF_000455745.1 Alligator sinensis
GAAATAGTGGCAGGACTCTGGGGGGCAAGGTGCTGTTAGCTTGATTGTGGGTGTGTTTACACATGCAATTAATTTGAAGCAGTAAACTCTAACATATATCCACCAGAGTTTATTGCTCCCAGGTGCCACTTTTGAATGTGGGCCTGAGACCACAGCATGTTGAGCCAGATCAGAGCAGCCCTGGCTGGCAGGAGATCCAGGTGGTCAGCCTGGTGGTCAGTCTGGGGCTGTCTGGGATGTGAGGGTGCTTCAGTACAGGGGGGCTGCCTGCTAGTTAGTTAGCCCTGCACTAAAGCACCTTCATGCCCCAACCAGCCCCGTCGACATCTACACATTGTGTTGCTGTGCAGTAAATAACTTTGCTGCAGGACAGTACTTGTATTTACCGGTACTATCCTATGGTAGAGTTTATTAGTTTACTGCAGACTAATAGGGCTGCACATGTAGATGTGCAGACTTAACTACAGAGCTAATTTGGGAGCTCCACAGTAAAAATCTCATGTAGATGTGCCCAGTTTGTTCTGTCTTTAAACTATATGATCAGTTTTCTTGTATAATTCTTTTTTCCTGTACATAAATCCTTTTGTTATTTTGTCTCCTTAATGATTGCTTGTGGTGAAGAGTGAATTTAGGGCCAGTGGTATTCCATGCTAACCCATTCTGTGGAAAGGGGGACTCTAATAGGGTGCCATCTCCATGGGTGGCTGCGAAGCCCCTGGAGGCCTAGCAAATTCTTTGCACCCTGCTCTCGGGGCAATTCACCCTTTTTTTTGCCCACAACGCCTTGATGTAAATTGTTATTAAAGTACAGGAGGCTGCTCTGATCTTATACTAATGACCCCAAGCTGTCAGGGGCCTGTGCCTTAAGCACTAATTGCATGGCTCCATTCCATCCCTACACCATGCCTCATGCCTCAGAGAGTTTGAGTCACCGGTCAGGTGGGACACTTGTCCCAACATTTCCAGGCCACTTCAGGCCTTTCTTTCCTTGGGGTTTTAGCCTTCCCAGCTTCTGCCCCACTACTCTGGCTGGTCCCGTAGCCAAGGCCCACTGTTCTAGACCTGGTCTCTGGGCCTTAGCCCTGGTCTTGCCACTCTCGGGCGCCGGGCTCTTGGGCCCTGCCTCGGCCCTACTCTGGCCTCTGCGGCCCCACACTGCTCTGGGCTCAGCACCTGCTCTTCTTTGAGCCTGCCCCCAGCAGGGCTTAAGGCAATCATGTGCCCCTAGAACACTAATGGGGCCTCCAAACCACCCCTTTAGCCCCATACCCAAGCCACCAATTAAAACACTTCAGCCTTCTGCTAGTCACCCAAGTCCTCCTTGGGCTTAGCATAAAATAAAGGCCACTTGCCTGCATAACAAGCCTCTATCTCTCTGCCCTGGGTAACTCTTCCTTGTTCCCAGTGCTGCAGAGCTACTTTCTTTTAGTTCCACTGTAGATTTGGGGACCCTTGCCATGCTGCTGGCAGGGACTCCACAACTCTCATGTCTGGCCTCCTTGACTGGGTCAAGCCTTGGACTAGGCTTATATAGCTTAGGCCTGAGCCCTCTTCCAGTCATGTGGCACCCCAGTCAGCTGACCTGACTACACAGCTATCCTTTAACCCCTGTTCTGCTGGCTGCCTGTGCTATAAAGTCTCTGCCCTTAAATGGACCATGCTGCTCTTCAGTAACAGGGCCAGGATTCCCTGTTACAGGGACCTAAAAGTATTTCACAGTCCAAGGGGAATCTACCTGGAGCTTGTAGAGATTCCCCTGCTGCAGCTGTGAGGTCTCATATAAGGGCAGTAGAGCTGAGGTTTGCGGAGATAAAGAGTTATCTTAGGGCAAAGCCTGGTCTGTTCCTTGGGACAGCAGTAGAGATGGAGAAACTTGGGACTCTGCAGGTACCGTGTGGACAGATTCGTGAATGACATCTAAACTCTGCCTAAGTCCCCGGGTCCTTAGATGAGGTCAGGGGACTCATGACTGTTTGATGTTGAAACACTAATCAATGTAAAATTCAGCCAGAAAGAACTGGTGCAGATGATCATCTTTTGCCTAATACCTTAGGGCCCTGGAAGTCCAAGACACCAGTTCTCTTTCTTCCCCAGCCTGAGGAGAAGATATGCATTTGAATCCTTTCAGGAGATAGACCACATACCCAAGTTTTCAACTTCCTGGGCATTTGCTCTTACTATAAAGCAGAGTTACTACAACCATGAGGCCCATTCAAGGATGAACATATGGTGCCATGCTCTATACTGAGCTCAGTGTTGCTCTTCAATAGGCATCTGACCAATTTGGATGTCAGTATGATGGAAATCCCTCTCTTGTAGCCCTGAATCTATGCTCCAAGAAGGAACGGAAGTTCAGACATATCCCTATGCTTTGTGTTTTATTGGCTACAGCTAGAGCTTCTTTGCTGAGTAACTACGTGATCTTGATTGCTTTTCAGAGGCATCTAGATCTTCCTGCTTGCTGTTTTGGAAGCCCAGGCACCTAATAATTCGGGCTGTGCAAAACAGCATCGTTCTGCTTCGACTTCTGTTTTGATGGAACAGTGTTTCATTTTGAGTTTTGTTTTGAAAGCACTGTTCTGTTTCATTTCATCACAGCTGTTTTGCTGTTTCAATGCTGTTTGACGTTTCATCTACCCAGTGCCGGGAAGATCAGTGCCGCTGCTGGCCCCAGCCAGCAGCACCAGCCTCCTGTGATTTGGCAGGCAGAGCAGTGGTCAGCTGCAGCACCAATCTTTCCAGCACAGTCCCAGCCAGCAGCACCAGCCTCCAGTCATCCAGCAGGCAGATCGGGGCCTGCCTGCATCCCCGGGAGGTCTGTGGGGGCTGGGCCGAACTGCTCCTGGAGGTGCAGGCCCCTGATCTGCCTTCCAGATGACAGGAGGCTGGTGCTGCCACCTGGGGCCAGTGGCAGGTGGGCCTGAGACAAATCAGCTCATGCGGGGACCCACCCCCACCCTGATCCCGTGCTGCATCAGTGCTGCTGCTGACCCGAGCTGGCAGCACCAGCCTTCTGTCATCCTTCAGGCAGATGGGGGACTCTCCTTCACCCCAGCGGGAGCTGTGCTAGACTCCTTTGTGGGGTGCAGGCCCCCAATCTGCCTGCTGGATGACAGGAGGCTGGTGCTACTGGCTGGGGCCAGTGGCAGCACCGATCTTCCCAGCGATCTGGCAGGCCAATCAGGGGCTCCCCACACCCTTGCTGCAGGGCTCTGCTACACCCCCGGTAGGAGTCCGGTATAGCCCTGCTGCCCTCCTGAGGTTGTGGGCAGGCCCTGATTTGCCTGCTGTATGACAGGAGGCTGCTGCTGCCAGCTGGGACTGGCACTGAAGCCAAGTAAGCCTGGCTTCAAAACTCAAAATATTTCAAAACTTTAAAAATGTTTTGAGTGCCCTCGTTTCATTTCAATTTCATTTTGAAGCTGTTTTGAAGGCTTTTGTTTCATTTCAATTTCGCTGTTTTGAGCTCGAAACACGTTGAAACACCTTTGAAACGAAACACTGGGCAAAATTTTGCAGAGCCCTACTAATTATACTGATTTGGATTGTCCTCTGGGGAAAAGTGAATGAATTTTAAACATTGTAGTATGTAGCTGGAGGCACCTTGGTGGTCATTTAGGATTTGGCTCTCCATCATGGAATCATAGAAAATTAATGTTTCTTTGCTTGAGTTTACCATACATAATGCAGAGAGAGTACTTCAGAGGGGAATTGTAAGGCTTATTTATAAATATTTGAAACATACTTTGAGATCCTTAGATTGAGAATTCTATATAAAAGCACTTTTATTTTATTCTTTGATTTGGATTTTATTGCATTTACAATACTCAACTAAACCAAAGATAAGTTAAATATAAGCTCTATGTTTGCAAGAAGATTCTTAGTAAGAGAGTAGAGAAGATTATACTGAATGAAATGTCCAGATCTGTTGCAAGGCCTATTAAAATCCTGCCTGCAGACTACCAACATAATCAGCTGGTTGAGTTGTTGCACAGAAATGTCTGTTTTGCTCTTGGTGTGTCACAGGAAAGTCATTCACATAGCCTAGCATAAGCTATGGAAAGTCTCACAAAGGAAGACTAAAGGAAGGACTAAATCTGCATTTTATAGATTGTATGACTTCAACACTGCCATGCAACTGGTGCAAAAAGATCATGGCCTGTCTTCTAGCCCAGTGATTAAAGTAGCGACTACATGGATACTGCAGAGCAAACCCATTCCCTGCTTCTGATTCAAGAGCGTGATGAATGATGTCTATTGCTGCTCGTTCTGACTGCATAGAGCCAGAATACTTTGGCTTTATGCAGGTGAAGTAGATTTCATCCATTATGAATATGTCCATATTGTTTTGCCCACAGCTAGACAGAGCTAAAGATATCTGAACATCTTCTTTTCCTCTTAGTGAAAATATTAATTTGGAATCCATGTGATTACAAGCATCTATGTGACATAACAATTAAACACGTCACTGCGGAGGCATGCAAAATGTAGGCAACAAATGTACCAGTTTGTTGACATGGGAAGTATTTGGAACTGTTCTTATATGTTACAGAAAACTTCCACTGAATATATCCTAGTAGCAGTGTTTAGGAGTTGAATCAACTGATTTGGGTCAGAGTGAAAATGAATGTGGATGCTCAGAGATGATCCTAGCAGGGTGCATGACCTGGGGCAAATCAGCCTGTGCAGGGCCCGGATGTGAAGAAGCCGGCAGGGGTGGGATGGCTGGGGTGGGGTGGCGAGTGGCCAGAAGTGAAGCTGCCAGCAGCAGTAGCACAGAGTCACCAGCACTAGGTGGGCTCTGCAGGAGGGGCTGCAGACGCTTCGCCCAGCTCCACAGGGCCTGGGGCATTTGCACTGATTTGACTCCCCTAGGGATGGTCCTATGGCTATTCTAGCTTGAACTGAAATAAAATGAAGTAAGGAAAAATGAAGTGTTCATATGTAAACTTTAATAGGTATATCATACATGCACTACTCAAGTTCTATAGTTTAAGCTTAAGAATTTTCAGATTTGAAAGTGAAGGTCTACCACATGATATATTTGCTTGTCATTTTTAGAAGCTCATGTGCAAAGGTTTGTTGTTTCACTAAATCTTTTGAATGAAAAAGCTCACATTTAGCTTCAGGAAGAAAGACAGTATGAGGAAGGAGACAGAATAAAAATTGGAGTGCCGTACTTAGTGCTTACTGCTGATTTGCAATCTTCTTCTCCTCCCTCCCGCCTCTCCCCCTCCCCCCTTTTATTCTGTACAATTTTTCTTCTTAAGTTTCACTGTTGCCTCTGGCTTCTCCTCTACCAATCAAGTGATAGAATATTACTGCTTCCATTTTATCTATACCAAGACTGTTAAAACTATGACTGTGCATTGATGGCTGATACTACACAATTTATGTGAATCTAAACACTTAATGCATGAAACAGTCGTTCTCTTTCTGATCACTTCACACTGCCCTTTTATCCAGAAGTATTGCTCCTCAGTCCTTCTGTTAGAAATTATTTTTTTTCTGACTTGTGTGGTCAGTTAGAAACAAAGAACTTTGTTCTGTTTTCCTAAATTATTCTGAATTAATGATCAATGTGGATTTTTTTTGTTTTTCGGGAAAAACTATACTGCTTCTAACCATATGAAAGTAAAAGTTAATATACACCAATTAAAAAGTACAGACTGCAGATTTCTGAATTGACCAACATTTTTATCAGCAGTGTTACTAGGCTATTCTGTGTACTGATCTGGATCAAAATGTAGTTTTGTATACTTTTGACATGGTTCTTTAATTAACTAATTAGAATAATAGAAAATTAGGGTTGGATAGGACCTCAGGAGCTCATCTAGTCTAACTGCCTGCTCAAAGCAGAACTATCCCCAACTAGATCTTCACAGCCAGGGCTTGTCTAACTGGGTCTTAAAAGCCTTCAAGGATGGAAATTCCACAACCTCTCTGGTAACACATCCCAGTGTTTTACTACCCTCCCAGTGAAAGTCTTCCCTAATATCTAACCTAAACTTCCCTTGCTGCAACTTAAAATCATTGCTCCTTGTTCTGTCATCTATCACTACTGAGAAGAGTCCAGCTCCATTCTCTCTGGAACCACTTATCAGGTAGTTGAAGGCTGCTGTTAAATTCCCCCTCAGTCTTCCCTTCTCCAGACTAAATAAACCCAGTTCCATCAGCCACTCTCAGAAGTCATGTGCCCCAACCCCCTAACCATTTTTGTTGTCCTCCACTTAACTGTCTCCAATTTCTCCACATCCTTTCCGTAGTGGGGGGCACAAAACTAGACACAGTGCTCCAGATGTGGCCTTACCAGTGCCAAATAGAGGGAAATAATCACTTCCCTTGGCAAGTTTTCTTGGCAACAAGGGCACACTGTTGGCTCATGTTCAGCTTATTGTCCACTGTCACCCCCAGATCCTTTTCTGCAGAGTTGCTGCTTAGCCAGTTGCTCCCAAGCCTCTCTGGTGCCTGAAATTGTTCCATCCTAAGTGCAGGACTTTTCACCTGTCCTTACTGACCCTCATGAGATTTCTTTTGGTCCACTCCTCCAATTTGTCAAGGTCTATATAAATCCTAGCCCTACCAACCAGCATATCTACCACTCCCCCCAGCTTGATGTCATCTACAAACTTTCTGAGGGTGTACTCTATCTCATCTTCCAAATAATTGATGAAACTATTGAACAAAAAGAGCCCCAGGAGCAATGCTTAGTTTAGTCTCTTGATACTGGCTGCCAAACAGACATCAAGCCATTGACTACTACCCTCTGAGCCCATGACCCAGCCCGTTGTCTATCCACCCTACAGTCCAGTCATACAACCCATACTTCTTTAGCTTGCTTGCAAGAATGTTGTGGGAAACCATATCAAAAGCCTTGCTAAAGTCAAAATATATCATGTCCAAGTCATCTTGTCACGGAAGGCAATCAGGTTGGTCAGGCATGATTTTCCCTTGATGAATCCATGCTGACTGTTGCTAATCACCTTCTTCTCCATGTGCTTAGAAATGGATTCCTTGAGGACCTGCTCCATGATTTTTCCAGGGACTGAGGTGAGGCTGACAGGTCTGTAGCTCCCTGAATTCTCCTTCTTACCTTTCTTAAAGATGGGGAGTAGATTTGCCAGTTTTCAAACATCTGGGACCTTCCCTAGTCGCCATGAGTTTTCAAAGACTATGGCCAATGGCTCTGTAATCAAATTGGCCACCTCCCTCAGCACCCTCAGGTGCATTCCATCCGACCCCATGGAACTGTACATGTCCAGCTTTTCAAAATAGTCTCTAACCTGTTCTTTCACCACTGCTAGCTGCTCACCTCCTCCCCAAATAGTGTTGCCAGGTGCTGTAGTATGCAAGCTGAGCTTGCCTGTGAAAGTGAGGTAAAAAAAGCATTGAGTCTTTTCTGCATCATCTGTAACTAGGTTGCCTCCCCCATTCATTTGGGACCCACACTTCCTCTGATCTTTCTCTTGTTACTGACATACTTGTAGAAACCCTTCTTGTTACCCGTCATGTCCCTTGCTAGCTTCAACTACAATTGTGATTTGGCCTTCCTGATTTCCTCCCTGCATGCCCAAGCAATACTCTTATGTTCTTCCCTAGTTGTTTGTCCAAGTTTCCTCTTGTAAGCTTTTTTGTGTTTTAGCTTCCTGTGAAGCCAAGCTGGTTGTTTGCCATACTTGCTAGTCTTCCTGGATGTTAGGACAATTTGTTCTTGTGCCCTCAGTAAGGTTTCTTTAAAATACACCCAGCTCTCCTGGACTCCTCTCCCACTCAGACTGGCCTCTGAGGGGATCCTGCCCATCAGTACCCTGAGTGAGTCATGGTCTGCTTTTCTGAATTCCAGGGTCCTTTCTCTGTTGCTCTCCGTCCTTCCTTTGCTCCAGATCTTGAACTCACTCATCTTGTGGTCACTGCTGCCCAAGTTGCCATTCACTTCTACATTCTCCACCCATTCTTCCCTGTTTGATAGCAGCAGGTGAAAAAGAGCACAGCCCCTAGTTGGCCTCTCCAACACTTGCACCAGGAAGTTGTCTCCAACAATCTCCAAATCTTCCTGGATTACCTGTGCACTACTGTATTGCCCTCTCAGCAGATGTTAGAGTGATTGAAGTCCCCCACGAGAATAAGGGCCTGTGACTGGGAAAGTTCTACTAGCTGTTTGAAGAAAGCCTCATCCACCTCAGTCTCCTGGTCTGGTGGTCTATAGCCTACAACCACCTTGTGCTCTCCCCTCTGACCGTAACCCAGAGACTTTCAACGTGCCTATCTTCAGTTTCATATTGGAGCTCTGAGCAATCAATAGCTCTTTTTTACATAAAATCCAATGCTTCCTCCTTTTCCGCCCTTTCTGTCCTTCCTGAACAGTTTGTACTCATCCACAACAGTGCTCAAGGCATGCAAGCTATCTCACAAAGTCTGTTATTCTAATCACATCACAGTTTTGTGACTGTGCAGGGACTTCCAATTCTTCCTGCTTGTTTCCCAGGCTCCTTGCATTTGTGTACAGACACCTGAAGTAACTAGACAACTGCCCTACTTTATCAGGAAGAATGGAAAGGCTTCCTCTGTTGCTCCCTCCTGCTTGTGTTTCCTCCAGCTCACCTGCTTTACCACTTACCTCCTGGCTCCATCCCCCAGCAAACCTAGTTTATCATATCTGTATACCGAATGTTTATACAGAAAGTTGATCTGGGTACACTGGTGAAAAATATAAAACAATACTTAACAACTAGGTCTGTGCAAAGCAGCAAGTGTTCTATTCGTATTCAACCAATTCAGAGGGACAGTGATTTGATCCAGTGATTTGAGTCACTGTCCTGATTCAATTCAGCTGAATTGGATTCAGAGATTCGGTGCTGTTTTGTAGATTTGGCCATAGAGTATAATGGGGAATCACTAAAATACCTATAACTTTGTCATATTTTTGCATATTTGCATGAGGGCATGAAACCTGCCAAGTTTCAAGGAGATAGGTGTAGGGGTTTCCATGAAAGTGCCCCTCAAACTCTTGAAAGCAAAACTTGTATCACTTGTGTGTGTTAAGGGATGTAGGATGTAGGACATAGGCAGACAAGGTTCTTTGGGTCAATCTGATATCTTTTATTAGACCAACTGAATAGTTGGAGAAATATATCTTAGCAAGCTTCTGAGTTTAAGCTTCATCATGCTGAGGAAGCATCTGCAGTTGGTGTGTGTGCTCTTCCTGGATGGAATAGTAAAGAAGCCAGAGGCTGGATTCCAGGCAGGAAAGCCAATCAGTGAAAATGTAAATTGAGGTGTCAGGGGTTGAGAGACAGGCTGGGAGGTGGGGCTGGGGGGGAAGCAGGGTGTAGCAGATAAAAATGGAGAAGTACCTGGCGAGTCAGATGTCAGGCAGGTTATAGTGTGTCATAAATCCAATGTCTATATTGAGTCCACATGTTTTTATATCCAGTAGATTTATGAAGTGAAGTTTATAGGCTTGCCTACAAAAGGTGTTTTGTAAATTCAAACAAGCACCAAACCTTGCTAACCTCATCACCAGAAGCAAACTTTTGTTCAATTTCTTCATCAGCGATCTTGATGTTGGGGTGGAAAGCAACCTGTTTAAATTCGCTGATGACACCAAAATTTGGGGGGAGGTGAGCACGCTAGCAGGGAGAGAGAGATTGCAGAAGGATCTGGATAGGTTACAGGGGTGGGCAAACAGGAACAGGATGTGTTTCAATACGGACAAGTGCAGGGTGCTGCACTTGGGTAGTAGGAACCAGCAGCACACTTATACGATGGGGAACTCCCTACTTGAGAGCACGGAGGCGGAAAGGGATCTTGGTGTCATTATTGACTCCAAGATGAACATGGGCCGACAATGCGAGGTCATGGTTGGCAGGGCTAACAGGACCTTGTCGTGAACATTCCTCCATCACAGTCTTGATATTGGGTTACAGGCTGACCATGGGCTGCCCTATGCACTGCTGCCATCTGATACCAGGAAGGCTAACGGAACCTGCAGAGCAGATTACCTGGTGACCGTCTATAAACTCACTAGGGGGAACCAGAAGGGTTTGGGGGAGACGCTGTTTCCCCTAGCCCCTGCTGGCATAACAAGGAATAATGGGCACAAGTTGATGGAGAGGAGGTACAGATTGGACATCCGAAAAAACTACTTCACAGTTAGGGTGGCTAGGAGCTGGAACCAACTTCCAAGGGAGGTGGTGCTGGCCCCTACCCTGGGGATCTTTAAGAAGAGGCTGGATACTTACCTGGCTGGACTCATTTGAGTCCCGTTTTTGTTTTTAGGGTTTTTTGTTGTTGTTGTTGTTGTTGTTCTCCCGCCCTGGCAGGGGGTCGGGCTAGAAGATCTATTAGGTCCCTTCCGACCCTAAAAACTATGAAACTATGAAACTTCGTATAGCCTAAAACACACCAAATGGATCCAGACCATGCCATGACAAGAAATGCAAAACCTGCCAACATATCTCTAGTAACCCCACAATTACTACATCCCACAACAGAACCATCACCATTCCTGGATCTTACAGCTGCACCTCCAGAAATGTAATATATCTCATCCAGTGCACCAAATCCCCTGATGCAAAATACATAGGAGAGACCAAACAACAGCTGCGCACCAGAATGAATGCACACTGTTCATGTATTAAAGACAAGAACACCCAATTACCAGTGGGGACACATTTCTTACAAGAAAATCACTCGCCCTCCAATCTCTCAGTCCTGATACTCAAAGGGAATTTACAAAGCACCTTTTGTAGACAAGCCTACAAACTTCGCTTCATAAATCTACTGGATATAAAAACCTATGGACTCAATATAGACATTGGATTTATGACACGCTATAACCTGCCTGACATCTGATTCCTCAGGTACCTCCATTTTTACCTGGCTACTACCTGCCATCCCCCTTTGCCCCTCCCCTCCCAGCCTGTCTCTCACCCCCGATGCTTCAATTTACATTTTCACTGCCTGGCTTTCTTGCCTGGAGCCCAGTGTCTGGCTTCTTTACTATTCATTCCATCCAGAAAGAGCACACACAGCAACTGCAGATGCTTCCTCAGCCTGACGAAGGGTTTTTAAACCTGAAAGCTTGCTAAGGTGTAAATAAGATATATTTCTCCAACTATTGAGTTGGTTTAATAAAAGATATCAGCGTGACCCAAAGAACATTGTCTGCTTTGTGTGTGTTAAGGCAGAGCAGGATGGATGCAGCAAGGATGGTAGCCTGTGAGAAGGGGCCTTCCACCTGCTGGTTAGATCTCAGCCTGCCCACCTGTTTGTGGGCCCACCACGCACCCCTCTTTCTCCTGCCATGCCTTGATAGAAAATTGATTCAGATGTTACTCACATGGGAGGCTGCCCATTTAGGCCCCTGATGTC
>NW_005842317.1:1567874-1576488 GCF_000455745.1 Alligator sinensis
CTGGCACGGTAGCTCTGCAGGAAGTTGTTCTTCCCCTGCTGGCTAGTGAAAAACTAAACTGCCACCTCCAGCTTTGAGAGTGGGGCATTAAATGGTTGTGAAAGCAACTAAAGAAAGGAAATAGGTGCGGAGTGAGGAGGGTGGTACTCATTCCATGAGCATGTGGAGCTTGGGAACCCCAGCAGTGGGAGGTTCACCTTCAGAAACACTAGCTGCTCCACCAAACCAGGATCTAACAAGGTGCGGTGGGGTATCGCAACACCCCAGCAATGCTGCACACCCTCACGCTTGGAACACTGGTTGATGGACAGGACAGGTGTTCCCAGGCAACCGTGGCCACATCCCGTTACATCTGGCTGTGGGTTGCCCAATAGGCCAAGGGGTTGCACTGCAGCAGCTTCACATCCTCAACAAGATGGGTAGCTACCAAGGCCTCAGCACTACCTTCTGGATGGTGGTGTCTGGTGCCTCTGGACCCCAATGTTGAAGACATGCCCTTGGCCCACATTGGCAGCGGCTGTAGTGGAGGAGATTGGCTGGTGCTTGGAGTGCTGGCATGGAACAGTGGATCCCCCTCTTCCACGTCCCCCTGCCTCTGCCCCTCTGACTCTATTTACCAGCACCTCCATCCAGTGATCAAGGGTTTTGCTGCTGCAGATGCTCCCTTTCACCCTCGGGTTGCACATGCCCACCAGCTCATGGACTGTACTGGACTGCAACGGATCCAGCTGTATTTTGATGCTCTCCTTCAGCCACTTCACGAGTGCTAGCACATCTGGTGGAAGCTAGCATGCTCCAGCCAGGAACATTGATCCCCTGGAACTTCTCCATTTGGTTCTCAAGCTCCTTCACTATGGGGATTACATGGCTAAGGAGGGCATCAGCAGCGCTGATGTTCTTGGTGGCCTCAAGGAATGGCTTGAGGACCACCAAGATCTGGGAGATGGTATTCCACTCTGTTTAGTTAAGGGGCCTTCTGATCCCAATCTCCCTGACCAAGGCCATCACATGGATGGCCTTCTGCTATTCCACCAGCCTTTCCAGCATCAGGTATGTGGAGTTCCACCAAGTCTCCACATCCTGCATAATTTTGTGCTGTGGGATTCTCAGCTCTGCCTGTTTATCCTGCAGCATCTTGCCCCCCTTGATGCTCTGGTGGAAGTAGCCTGCCACCTTCCTGCATCTTGAAATGAGCTGGCTGATAGTGGTAGTGATGGCACCGTCACTGGCCTCCCTGTCCCCCTCCAAGGCTTGCTTGACTATGAGGTGGAACTTTTGTGCCACACAGTGGATGCCAACAAAATTGGCATCACGGATCACCTTGACCATGTTGGCCCCATTTTTGGTGACCATGAACCCGCAGGTGAACTCACCCTGCCCAATGAGTCACCCCAGCACCATGCGGTTCAGGGCCACCGTGATGTCCCTTGCCATGTGGGACTCATCCATCACCTCCACTTGAAGGAGAGCCCACCAATGGCCTGACTGACTGTACCAGTGCCCCGTGAGGGAGAGGTACGTATGATCTCCACTCTGGTTGCTCCAGATGTCTGAGGTGAAGTGCCAGGCTACCTGTGGACCTGCCTTGCATAGCTTCTCCCTCAAGTATTCCCTGCATGCCTCATACAGGGAGGACACCACCGTTCTGCTAAAGGTGGTGCATGCGGGCACTTGGTAGGATAGGGCCATGAGCGCCATGATCCACCTGAACCCTGGATGCTCAACAAAGGAGAAGGGCTGGCCATCCAGAGCAAGCATCTCCCCAATGCTCTGGGTAACCTCACTCGCCCTTGCAACACATTCCCCTTTGTCTGCGGCTTTCCCCCACCAGTCCAGGGTGGTCTGTTTAATATATATGTGTGTGTAATATATGTGCTTTCCTGCACAGTGATGGATGATGCACTGTCAGGGAAAACACAGCTTTCTAAAAAAAAAGTGTGGGGGGAAAAAAATAAGAAGAGGATTTGGGGGGAAAAATAAGTTGAAAGGAATGGATTGGATAGGGATATGTAGAGGGATTCTAGGCAAGGGTATTTAGTAAGGTGTATCCAATCCTTTCCAAGAAAAGAGACTAGCAAGAGACTGACTAGGAAGCCAGTACCTTTGACGCGCTGTTGTTTCCAGGCAGACAGCTCACAAAAGGAAGAGAAAGGCTTCATACAGAGCCTTATATGTTGTTTCTGTGTCCTTCTCCCAGAGCACTGTGATTGGAAGGGAACTCAGGGAAAGATCACAGTCACTGGCCAGCTACAGATGTCAATATCAGAGCAGTCTTCTCCCCCTCCCCCAAACCCCCTCTTCTCAGTTTCTGTTTCCCCACAAGACTGCCTTCTGACTCACCAAATCTTTTCCAAATTGATTTAGATGCTTCGAATCAATTCAGAGCTTTTAATGGGTCTCCCGATTCAATTTGGATTTGATGATTTGGGCGCTGAATCAGGCCAAATCTTCTCTGAATAGAATCGGTGACCGAAGCTTCACACACCCGTATTAATAACCTGTTACTTTTTCTTAAGCAGTTTACCCTGACTGCAATCAAATATTGCCAGTATGAAACTAGTATAATAGTCACGGGAGATAATACTATAAAAGCAGGATTCTTTATCTACTCCATAAATAAATTAAAGATACCAGGGTATTTCCAGCATGGACTAATTTCAAACAGAATTAGTGAAGGTGATTGGCATGCAGGTGTGAGCAGCTACATTACAAGCTTTCCCTGAGTTAGTGTGCCTTTAGTGGTGCTGCCCTCTCCATATGTCACAAGAATATCCAGGGCATATTTTCTGGTTCTTTATACTTCAGTAAGAGGAGTTGCTTTTCCAGTAAATGACTGGGGAAAGGGAGATCTGTATTGCTGAGTATGTGGGAGGGCTTAGGGGAAGGAACTAGAGGACTATCAGCACTTGAAGATAAAGCCTGCATCATCACTGCAATGTGGACAGAAACTGGTGTCTAAATCATAAAGACCTTTACAATTTAATACTTTCACAGTGAATTGCAGCTAGAATGAGCTATATATCAATGCCCCTTCTGGAGCAGAGATAAAATTTGTTCCATGGGAGAAACTTCTGGAGCTGTGTTCTGCAGTAGCTAATGTTTCAAAATGCAATTCCATGTAGAACAATGCAGTAATCCAGCATGGAGATTATGGCTGTATAAGTAGTATTGGCAAAATCTGTATCTGAAAGAAAGTTTTGAAACACAGGATTAGGAGGTCCCTATCTGGCCCTCTTACATTAAAAAAAAAAAAAAAAAATGAGTTTAGCTGTTTTAAACCACTCTGAGCAACTGGTATAGACATTTTAGCACCTATGAAAAGGTGGTAACTTCAGTTCTAAGCTTCCCCTAGTTGACTATGACCAGGTAACGCATAATGAAGGCATTAAGCTGTCTCCTTGAGATGCTGAATGGTATTTTGAAATGTTTCAATTACAATGTTAGCTGACATGCAACACTGCCCCCTCCCTTCCCCGCCCCCCCAAAAAAATCTTTTTTTTTTAGTCCAGACTGTCTATAAGACTCTGATATAATCACCCTAGGAATGGTGTGTTCAATTCTGGACATGAGGACAAATTGGAGGGAGTTCAAAGACAAAGACGAATTGGAAGGATTTCAGAGTAAAGCAATAGAAATGAACAAAAGGCATGAGGGACTGGATAATAAATATGTATAGCCAAGTAATGTAAGACTAAATAAGAAAAGGACACTGGTAAAAACTACAAGTAAGAGTCCTATGGAGAACAACAAAAAACATTAGATGTCGAGAAAATATAGTTTAGAACATGGGTGCTCAACCCCTGGCGTGTAGGCTAGTTCCGATCCCTTCAGCCATGTCATGTGGCTCATGGGGCTACCCCTGGATTCTGGGGGAGCCCCATGGGCCATGACCCTGAGCACTAGATTGGGTGGATGGGGCATGATCCTGGTCCACGGGGGCTGATCAGCAGCAATGTAGGACCCCCAGAGCCTGATCCTAGCCAAGTAGTGGCAACATGCAATCTCTGGAGCCCAATCCTGGCCTGATGAGGGCAACACGGAGCCTCATGCCACCTCTGCCCAACCCCTGCATGGTAGGATTGGAACTGTGCTGCCCCTGTCTGGCTGGGATCAGGTTCTGGCTGGGCAGAAGTGATATGCTGCCCTGTGGCCTGATCCTAGCACTCAGGAGCAACACGATACCTGATTTGGCCTGTGGACTGCTCCTGTGCCATTCATCTGGCCTACAAGGCCAAAACAGATTTAGCAGGAAAACTGCTGATACATGAAGTGTGGTTGTAAACAGGATGGTAATAGACTATTGTCTTTGACCGTAGGGAACAGGTCAAGAAACAAGTTTGAAGCTGAAACAAGATAAATTTAGATTGGATATTAGGAAAACATGTCTCATTATGATGGTGGTTAAACCCTGGGATAGGTTATCTAGAGAGATTTTGAATCCCCATTCTTGGAAATTCTTATGAACAGGTAAGAACATTTGCCTGGAACAGTTTAAACAGGGGGTGATTCTGCCTTTAGCAGGGGGTTGGATTAGAGGACATCCTGAGGTCCCTTCCAGTCCTATTTTTCCATGATTTGATAATTTTGTAATTCCTTTTATTCTTATGGACTTTCCCATCCTGACTACTACTCTTCTGTCTGATGGCTAGTAAAAGTGACATCTTTTTTTTACTTTTTCCTATCGGCTGTTTAATTTATTACATTGAAAGTTTGCAAGGAGACTGACTTTTTTCTCCTTCCTTGTAGTAGGAGCTATAACACTGATTATTCAGACTGTCTGTGTTGGTAGGATGGGAAAAGAAAAGCTAGCTTACAATAAAAGGGATGATGGGTAACTTATTTTCCCTTCTCTTTCATCTCCATTTGTTCTGCATAATGCTTATTCCGTGGTTAACTCAGAAGTCCTCACGCAAATGAATTTCATACAAAAGATCAAATAGTCTTTAATAGTAACAGTGCCTCATTATAGTAATTCTTAGCACGTAATGTTCTTACTGTTCTTGGGCTGTGACTTAGCTCAAGGTATCTTATGCAAATCACTTTTATGTGATTGAGCTAATAGTTTTTGGTAGCACTGGCTTCTTCTGTTGAAACTTTTGATTAGTTAATTTTAAAATACTTATGGGGTAATAATTCTTGGAGGCAGCTTTTTGCTTCTATTTTTCCATCATATTGTTAAATTGTAACAACAGAGTTTAGAGGGTGTGGGTCAACTCCTGAATCTGAATTTCACTCCAGGGCTGTTACTAGGAGATCTGTGTTTAGAGAACAGCTATTGGATTGGGCTCTCCTGAGGCTTTGAGCAGAGTTTACACGCTCTTCAGCTTTGCACCTGGATCAAAACGGAGTTTAGGCAGAGCAAGGTATGTAGCTGCTCAGCCCAGAGCATTTCAGTGTATGTACAGAAATCTTTTTGAGATTTTATGGTCCAAAATGTAGGTGCCAAATGAATTTAAGTATCTCCCTAGTTTTGTGACTGTCCAGGAGAGGGTTTTCTGGAGCACTTTTGTGGATTTAGGTGCCTAAATTTCACCAAAATTCTGATTTCTATACCTAAATTGCTTCTCTTGATCTTTCACTAAAGCCATGAATCAGGACTGTTAACCTTTGAAGCAGTTGGGTGCTACACACCCCATGAGTAGCACCAGCAGGGGCTGCATGCCCCACAGGCCACATCATGCGTCTGCAATCCCTCCTGCTACACCATGTGCCCATGCAGGCCCCCCATCTCTTCAGACAGTCCCTGTAACTCCCCCTGCACCCACTGCACTGTGCACCGCAGGCTTATCCTCAGCTCCCTGTGCTGCTGCACAGCCCTGCCCCTGGCACAGGAGCAGGAAGCAGCATCTGGGGAAGGGAGGGGGGGAGCCCATAGTTTTTGGCTGCTGTGGCAGCTGGGGTACAAGGGGTGATCAGTAGCCAAGAGGAACTAGGGGTTAAAATTTAACCCCTTGTGGACTGCATGTAGCCCATGGGATACCAGTTAATACAGGGTTATCGAAAATAAACAGTAACAGCCATAAAGGTGTGAAATCTAATCTTATATTAAGTACAAAATCTAGTTGGGATGAATTACATGCCAGCATTGGGTTTAAGAGGACTTTCTAGGACCACCATAAAGATACACTTCAGCATATTTGAGAGACATTTTTGTCACTCATCCCTTTCACAGGTACCAGGAAAATATGCCTATTCCTGCACCACTGCTTCTCTAATGTTGGCCAATGGAAATAGAAATGGCTGTACTTTTTATGGGGTAGCTGGTACTTACAAAGAAGCTTGAGTGCAAGGGCTGCTATTCCCAGAGCAGATTCTTGCACTGTGACACCCCACTTTGTGTCTAAATTGGCTCAAAATTTTACAATAATAATAAGCACTTTTATAGAATTGTATATGTTTAAGCATAATAAAAGCATAATAAACATATTAACCAATTAATGGTAATTATAAAGTTAAGCATGTATAAGTTGAAGTACTCTAAAATTTAGTGCAAGTCTCAGACAAATGTGAGCCAAATAGATGCTAATTTAATACATATTCCTGTTAAATAGGTTGTTTGAATACTATAAGTGAAGTTTTAGTTTACCATTAGCTCTGATCAGTGAAAGATGGCAGTATGCATACCTATATCATGATGATATAGGTTGCTAATGCAAAACATACAAACTTTCAGTGATGATGTAGCCTCTAAGGAAAACAGGAAAGATTAAAAAAGGCTTTACTTAAGATTAATTTTTCCACCCCAGAGTATTCTTTCTGCATTTGTTTGCCTCAGACCAAATGTTTTCTGTTCTTGCTACCTAGATTGGAAGAAAAATAGAAATATTTTTAAGGGAAAATACCTGAATAATGATATAAAGAAATCCCAAGCCTTCTTTTCCTTTTAGTAGTTGCAGTGTGGTCTCTGCTCAGAGATAAATGGGTTCGTCATTTAACTAGTCCTGTTCTTAGCAAAGGGGCTCTGTAGAGTGACAAGGTTATACTCTGTATTCTTATAGCACAAGTAAAACATTTTCAGTTTGCAGCATTTTAGAGCTAGTGATAAAAGGTTAATAAACTGCAATTTTGTTTTAGCTTCCAGCTTGTGGGGATAGAAATTCTGTTTGCAGCCAGTACTATTAGAACAAGTTGCAGAGGTATGAAAATGTCCTTCTTTTTTTTTAAATACTTAGCCCCAATTTGAGCCAACAGATACCTGCTTAAATTTGAGTGCAATAGAACTTCTCACAGTTATAATTCCTGCCACTGAAGAAAGCAGAAAGTTTCTCATTGCTTTCATTAGGGCTAGGATTTCATCCTGGCAGAATAAAGTGAAACATGTATATAAGTTGATCCTAAGTTTTTGTTGAATAAGATCCCCACAGCTCAGATTTGAGCCCACATTGGTCTCTTTGTAGGAACCAATCACTTGCTAGTTTGCTTGCTTAGTGTCCTGAATGGTATGTGGGACTTACAAAGAAGTACCTTCCCCCATCTCCGTCAGTTGCAGTCTTTCTAATATTGATTATCATATCCTACTGTTTTGGTTTATAATACTTGTATCCTGTCTCTAGTTTCTGTCTCTGGTTTCCCCTTCAGGGCTTTTGCCTGATGCACTTGGAGCTCTAGCTAGCTGACCAGATATTGCTTCCTTGAGTGAGACTTGGGTTTCTATAAGAGTTTTGTTTCAAGAAGTGTAGTTGACCCCTTTCCTCAACCCTTCTCACTTTTCTGAGTTTGGGATTAGCAATGAAGGATTCGAGTAAACCACACCCAAATAAACCATTGGCTTTCTCTCAGAGTACTTGTTTGAATTTTAGATGCTTCATTGTCTGAACTTCACTAAAAGTTTATATACAGTTAAAGTATATAAATTCCTGTTTTGTGACAGAGATAATATGACTCCTTCAATCTAGAGAAAAATCTCAGATACTGTCTTTTATTGAAATGATCAGGAAATGGAGTCACAAAGAAGTTACACATTAAACTCAACAGTTTTGGTGCAAAAGAATGTCACCTATATCTGTTCTACCAATTTAGTCATACAGTTTTAACCCAAGTGTTTTGATAGTTACTCTCCATCTCCAGAGGAAGACCTCCTTTTTTTCTCTCTGCATTGTTAGCATTGGATTTATGACCCAGATACCTTGTTCTGGGTGGACCCAAACCCTCAGACTGACCATGACCTTTCCATTCAATAATAGGCAAATTTTATTGATACACAGTGACAGCAGGTAAGAATAATACAAGCAATCATATATCTACCAATTCGAGGCCTGTCATCAGAGTCAAGGTACATCTGGCCAGGATGCAGGCTTCACTGTGAGGTTTGTGGCAGAAATGCCCCCGTCGGTGCCCCTCTCCAGAGATCTGTCTCAGCCAGCCCGAGAGGCTGCTGTTGAATCTCTCACAGCAGGGATCTCGCTCCTTGTCTGCAGACAAAAGCCTGGCGCCTGGGAGGCGATGCTCTGGTCACCTGGGTAGGGGGGGGAAGACCCGGCCCTGAGCGCGGGCCCAGGTAGCCAGGGATGCTTTGCAGATTGGACGGTTTGTAGCCAGTATTGGCAGCTTCGATTGGACCGGCTGCTGAGGTCAGGGAGGTTTTAAAAAGGCCTGGGCCAGGAAGAAGGGCAGC
>NW_005842317.1:1585478-1587715 GCF_000455745.1 Alligator sinensis
GCCGGTCCAATCGAAGCTGCCAATACTGGCTACAAACCGTCCAATCTGCAAAGCATCCCTGGCTACCCGGGCCCGCGCTCAGGGCCGGGGCTTCCCCCCCTACCCAGGTGACCAGAGCATCGCCTCCCAGGCGCCAGGCTTTTGTCTGCAGACAAGGAGCGAGATCCCTGCTGTGAGAGATTCAACAGCAGCCTCTCGGGCTGGCTGAGACAGATCTCTGGAGAGGGGCACCGACGGGGGCATTTCTGCCACAAGGTTCTCTCTTGAATGTCACATGTCAGCAGCCTGGAGGTCAAAGGCCGAGGCCCACACGTCCCCAGTGGGGTGAATGAGACAGGCTGGGGGTATGCCCTCTGTCCATGATGCCTCAGGTTCTCCTCTCGAGGACCCTTTGTTTCTCTGAAATCCCTCTGTTTGTATTCTTTCCCCCTTCTGATGACTTCATCTGTGGGCATTGCTGGTTGGTCTTTCTGTGGTCATCATATTGTCCATGTTCTGTCCTGTCAGCATAATCTGTTATTTCACAAACCCATTACATGCACACATCCTAATTTGGGCTTTCGCAGTATCTTCCTAGTTTGGTGTGTACCCCAAAACTGGAAAGCTCAAGGGCTCTCAGTTGGGCACTGTGACCTGGTACCACCTTATCTCACGTTATGGAGCAGTGTGGAACATGCCTTCAATTTCCCAGTGTGAGTGTCTGCTCGCTGCTTCCCTGTATCAGACACAGCAGGCCGTGGAGAAACTTTCTCACAGACAGGCTTTTTAGAAATCAATTAAACCTTGCTGTTGCCCAGACCATTATTCTAATTGATATCTACTTTACTTATAAGCCAGTTTCCAAACCTCTAAATACCATTTTCTAGTCATCATTCATCTGATCTCAGCTTCCTTAATTGCTGCTGCTTTCATACCAACTTCCAACACAGGAAACACTTATCATTGAAGTAACATCTCCAAAACAATTCAAGTTTTAAGTAGGATGTAGGGGCAGCATACATGACTTAGGATGTTTGAGGGCAACTTCAAAGTTGAGCCTAACTATCAATGTAGATGTACCCTAAGCTTTCACATATTAAGTAACTAAAATCCTGCTACAGTGAATGTTCAGAAGCATTACAGTTTTGGAGGATATGAATATCTCAACATCTCTCTCATACATAAGGCTATTTCAGTTTCAAATTCTTACTAGGGGCCCAATCAGTATGTTTGGGCCCAATAAGTACTGAAGGGCCCAATCAGTATGCTTATTCAGAGCACATCTAATTCACCTAGCATGGGCACATCTACATGAGATGCTACAAGAGGGGACAGTGATCACCAAATAATAGAATTCATCATAAGACATTGAGTGGATAAGGTAACTAGTAGGGTGAAAGTGCTAGACTTTAGGAAAGCTGATTTCAATGAGCTCAGGAGATTAATCAAGGAAGCACTGCAGAGTAGGAGTTTTGAAGAGATGGGAGCCCAGGAAGGGTGGCTGTGCCTTAAGGAAATGATTCTTCTGGCACAGAGGGAGACGATCCCGATGCAAGGAAAAAGAGGGAAAGGGGCCAGGAGGCTTCCTTGGCTGACCAGAGAAATCCAAGGCAGACTGCGGACTAAAAGGGGAGCATATAAAAAGTGGAAATAGGGAGAGATTACCAAAGAGGAGTATACCTCCTCTGCTCGTGCTTGTAGGGAGGCAGTTAGACGGGCCAAAGCGACCATGGAGCTGAGGATGGCATCCCAAGTAAATGATAACAAAAAGTTGTTTTTTAGATATATAGGGAGTAAAAGGAAGGCCCAGGGAGGAATAGGACCCCTACTAAATGGGCAGAAGCAATTGGTGACGGACAGGGGGGACAAGGCTGAACTCCTCAACGAGTTCTTTGCCTCAGTGTTCCTAAGTGAGGGGCAGGACAAGGCTCTCACTGGGATTGTAGAGAGGCAGCAGCAGGACGCCAGACTACCAAGTGTAGACCCTGAGATGGTGCAGGGTCACTTGGAAGAACTGGATGCCTTTAAGTTGGCAGGCCCAGATGAACTCCATCCGAGGGTACTGAAGGCACTGGCTGACGTCATTGTGCAACCACTGACGGTAATATTTGAGCAGTCGTGAGCATGGGCCAAGTCCCAGAGGACTGGAAAAGGGCCAATGTGGTCCCCATTTTCAAGAAGGGGAGGAAGGAGGACCCAGGCAACTATAGGCCAGTCAGTCTCACCTCCATCCTAGGCAAAGTCTTTGAAAAAATTAT
>NW_005842317.1:1588142-1601229 GCF_000455745.1 Alligator sinensis
GAACATGAGTCGGCAGTGTGACGAAGCCATCAGAAAAGCTAATGGCACTTTATCATGCATCAGCAGATGCATGATGAACAGATCCAAGGAGGTGATACTTCCCCTCTATCGGGTGCTGGTCAGACCGCAGTTGGAGTACTGCGTGAGGCGACCTTGTGGCTGCCTATAAGTTCATCACGGGGTCACAGAAGGGAATTGGTGAGGTTTTATTCACCAAGGCGCCCCTGGGGGTTACAAGAAATAATGGCCACAAGCTAGCAGAGAGCAGATTTAGACTAGACATTAGGAAGAACTTCTTCACAGTTAGAGTGGCCAAAGTCTGGAATGGGCTCCCAAGGGAGGTGGTGCTCTCCCGTACCCTGGGTGTCTTCAAGAGGAGGTTAGATATTACAAGAAATAATGGCCACAAGCTAGCAGAGAGCAGATTTAGACTAGACATTAGGAAGAACTTCTTCACAGTTAGAGCGGCCAAGGTCTGGAACGGGCTCCCAAGGGAGGTGGTGCTCTCCCCTACCCTGGGGGTCTTCAAGAGGAGGTTAGATAGGCATCTAGCTGGGGTCATCTGAACCCAGCACTTTTTCCTGCCTTTGCAGGGGGTCGGACTCGATGATCTATTGAGGTCCCTTCCGACCCTAGCATCTATGAATCTATGAATCTAAGCTTAGTAGACTAATTCTACTGCACATTATCGTAGCAGGCAAAACCTGTGAGTGTGCTCATGTGCAGTAGAATTACTGTACTGCACATTAGCATCACAAAAAAGTGTGCGCCAGCACAGATGCTCAGTAGTGCCAATTACAGTGCACAAAGTTAGTACCTGTAATTACAGGTACTAAACTTAATGCACCATAATTATGGTGGATTAATGAATGTTTAGATGCACCCATTGTGTTATTAACAGCATAAAACATGGCAGCCACAATTACTTTCATTCAGAAACATGGCCAGAGAAGGTGGAAGTGCTGATGCCCATCTTTTATCTAGTAGCCTAACGGTCAGGAAGTGGAATATCTGGGTTGTAGACTGTTCTCAGCCTGAGGAGATGGAAATCCATGTCTCCCATTTCCCAGACAAATGCTCTAATAAAGAGCACTAATGTTCTAATGACATTAATCTGGCTGGATTCACACTCTACGTCTCCTGAGGACAGGTAAGAATACAGGACCATAGGGCCAGAGAGAAAATAACAGGAAGGAGCATGGTTCTGAAATGCACTGATAAGGTTTCTTTGCTGGGTGGAGTTAGGTGAAGTCGGGTGGGTTGATGCTTGGTATTTCCAAGCCCGGAGATGCAACATTTCTGGAGATTTTGAAGGCATAAGAAAAATATTTCACTTTATTTTTTCAGGAAAAAACAGATATGTTGGGAAACGATGAACTATCTGCAAAACTAAACTTCACTTCTTTAAGAACAAGACATTTATGTAATATTTAGCGCACAGAAAGTATTGCAAGGTATATAGTATAAGGCATAAATCCTTTACTTTTGAATAATGCTGGATTAGAGATGCCGCTGAATACTAAGGTACTTAAGTGCATTTTTTGTCTGTTGACATATCTCCAAAATAAAGAAAAATTAAAATGCTGAAAATAAAAAGCATCGATAATGTTGATTTTTAAACGAAAAGAAAAGTTATTAAAAGGCAGAGTTCAGAAGTAGGATGGAAATAGAAACCTGATGTATAATACCGATACAGAAGAAACTCAAAAAGCTTGGAAAACGAATATGTCTATATATATATTCATTATAAAGTAGTTAATAGAGCACAAGATGAAGGACTAGTAATAGGTTTGGGTATATATCTAAACTTGATAGTAAACAAAAAACTTATTGAACAAAACCTGAGCATCCAATATATAGAGTGCCATTAGAGGGAAAAACTAGTCATCCCATACACAACTATAATATAATTTAAACAGTTTTGTTACTGTTATATTCTTGGAAATACTAATATATTTCAAGTTTTTCTTGTGATTTCTTGTGAAAGATCCATAGCTTTTGATTCTGAACTTTCTCTGTTTTCTACATGAACTTCATGAAACTGGAGATTTGCATAAATTGAAATAAGCTTCTAAACTTTTTTAATGTTAGTCTGTTTCTTGACTTTGTGTACAAATTGCAAATATCAACCAATTTTTTTTCCACATGTTCTAAGATATGGAGGAATCCAAGCAGGCAAGTAGCAAGAGAAGTACAAAGGCCTTGTCACCATGTTGTAGGAGCAATGTGCTTCGTAAATTCCCAGATTTCACTTCTAAACCAAGTACCTGAAGAGCTTCTGTATTCTGAACTATTCAAAAGTACTTTTCTTTGTTTGGGAGTGAAATAATAACTAGTACTGTTACCTTTAAACCTTGTATATACTTAATTTGCTACAACATATACTGGTTGGCAGCAAACTTCCTCCCATTAATAAATCAAGTTCTTCACTCTTACTACTTTTATACTTATGAGTGGAGATTTAGTTAGATGTTCAAAAACAGTTGATCTTACCTTGGCCATGAGTTCAGGACAATATCTGACAAAATGCTTTGTTGGATTAAAGTATGGTAACTGCAGAAACAATTGACTGTAGAAGCTTTAGAGAGTTTTCGATATTTCTGTAGGTAAACACAGAATATGTCCTCAAGGACTGCGTCCAGACAAGCGAGCACATACATGTGGCACCTCAAAGCAGTTTGAGAAACTGCAAGAAGTTTGCTGGGAATGAAAAAATGTTTTGCACAGTGCATATTTGCAGTGTGGAGTCTAAATAACACTCTGGAAAAAAACAGCACAACCTGAAGCAACTGGAGGCTGTGTCCTATAGCTGCCCCATGCCCCTGCTGCTCCAGCATGCTGCCTCAGAGTGCTTGGGCAAATTGGAGTGGGACAAGGTTACAGCAGTGGATTCATCCAGGCTCTGTCCCAGGTAAGTAGGATGTGGGGGTGGGGGGAGACTATGTGGGAGGGGTGGGTCCCCTGCCCACACTCCTGCATGGCACAGCCCCCCTCCGCAGCAGCAGCAGCAGCAGTGGCCAGTGGGGTACTCGTGCCCATTCCTGGCAGAGGCCCCTGGTGGCATGGCACTATCTCAGATCAGTGGCTGCACATGGCGCTATGCTGGCTCGGCCCACATGCCCATGGGCAGAACCAGGCTGGCTCCTGCTGTCACCTGGGGCTTCCAGCACCACAGGTAGTGTGCCCTCAGGCTGGATTGGGTCCTGCCTCCATGTGCCCCGCATGCTGCTGGGCCAGACCAGCTCCATGCAGGTGAGACCCAGTCTGGTCTGGCCTGAGGGCATACAGCTTCTGCCTGTGGTGCCAGAAGTCCTGGGTGACAGCAGGAGTTGGCCTGCTTCTGCCCATGGGCATGTGTGCTGGGCTGACTGTGGGTCAGGCGTGGGAGGCGGTGGCAGGGCTGTGGGTTGGGATTGAGGGGCAAGGGCAAGGGCAGAGCACTGGCATATCAGTGCTCTTCAGCACCTCGCATCCTGGTGAGTGAAGCACACAGGAGCAGCTCTGATTTTTTATGATAAAACCAAAAGCAAATGTCAAAGTGTATGGGTATTTAGAACTCATTTTATGATGATGATAGAGGCACTGATAGGCTTCCAAACTGATTTAAAATTGTAAATATATCAATAAAACATTGCCCAACTTATCTCTTATCATATAGTGGCATTTCATTTTAATTGAGGAAAAACATGGACTTGGGGAATGTTAATAAGATAATTTGGGTTTTTTCTCAGGGAATTTGCAGTTTTTAAACAGGGAACACTAGGTTCTCTGCTAGTGAGGCGAGTGGTGGGACCCACGTAGAGGAGCCTGCCTAGGGCCTGCACTGAGGAACCAGCTGGAGGGCAGACAAGGTGGCTGACCTTCTGGGCATTTGGGGTCAGGAGGATATGCTTCAACAGTTCAAAGGGGGCCACCTCAATGAGCACCTCTTCTGGGCAATACCTGCCCAGATGACAGAGCAGAGACACCAGAAGACATGACAGCAGTGCTGCCCAAAGGCCAACTGTGAGCCATGGCTCTCTTGCAGCTGGCCCAGAGGTGCAGGAGGCTCTGCTGCAGTGCCTGCACCACAGCTCAGGTGGTTGTGGGGTCCCCATCTGGGTCTGGCAGGCATGCAGCCATGGAGCCATAGGTCCAAGGGGGTGGATGCAGTTGCAGGTCCAGCTGGCACAAGGGGCTAGTGGAGATACCAACTGGTAAAGCCTGAGAAGCTCCTGAGGACAAGTAGCTCTGAGCTGCTCATCAGGGTAGGTTTTTATACTGCTGGGGGCCAGTTCCCCTTGGCTGAAGATCCGGGAGGAACTGGGCAGGGTCAGTTTGCCCCAAGTGGTATAATTTGTCCCACACCAAAGTGCATTTTCACCCGTGTGCTGAGGCACAAATCTCCAGCACAAATTTGTGCCACTACTCTTTGAGCTGCTGCAAGTGCATGTGCCTGCATGTGTAGACGTGCCCATTGTCTGTTTCTTGAAGGTCCTAAGTTATTACTGTTTCTCAAAGAACTTCTTTAGGTTTTAATAAACATTTAAATTGCATCCATATGCTTCCCTATCTTGTTTTGCTAGAAAACATCAGTCTTGCCACTTTAGATTTACCAACCGTTTCTTTCTGTAGCTACAATAGGAGTTGTTTTCCTGCATTTTGTCATCTATTTTGCTCTTTTACAGGGTGATCAGAAGAACCATTAAGAAACAAATTTAGACTTTGAGAAGCACTTTATATAGCAGTAATATATGGCTGTTTGTCTGTTATGTCTAAAACTGCTTCCCCATTACTGACATAGTTAGTCAACAGAGTGAATATCTTTTTTGCTTCCAATAATTTCTAGAACTTTACATGTAGCATTACTAAGATGCTGTGCAGTACGTCTGTTCTTTGCCGTTTCAAAATTCTTGTAAAAACCCAAGACAATTTAAAAATGAAGTTCATGAGTCCTTTTCCTTGTATATTTCTACATCTGAAATACTGCCAAAGTGCTTCATTGATTTTTTTCTTGCACAGTTTGCATATTCTGACCGTACATGAGGCTTGCCCAAAGAATGTCAAGGGAGCTAGTATGGTAGTTTAAATCTGCCTGCCAATAACTGTTTCCAGTGACTGAAAATCGAGCAACAGAGCTGTGCATTATTTTTCCAAGAGATGGGTTAATTGTCTGTTGATATTCAGATATCATCTCCTTAGGAAGCTATATTTGGGTATAGATAGTTGGGATGTTGCTCTCTCTCTTTTGTCCCTGCTGATTTGAAGAGTTGATCTTGAGTGTTTAGCTCTTCCACATGGTTATGGCACAGATTTCTGGATCAAGAACATTTATTGAAAGTGAAAACATTGTTAGTGCTATCTGCCTAGTGTTTTTGACCTTCATTTTCACTCATGGATGATTTTTTTTAGTCTGGAGGACTTTACGCATGAGGATGTGCTTGCTTATTCTAGTGGCACTTGGAAATGTATATTGCATTTGACAGTATTTGCAAAATGTGGTTCTCTTTTTGTCTGAATGACTTGCAATATGAAAATGCGCTCATGTTAGAGGTTGGTTGAACCATTTTTTTGTGAGGGAGAAGAAAAAAAATCATAAGAGCTGCTTTGTGCCACACATGGTTGGTCCTTCCTGTGGATCTCAGGGTTAAGACTAGGACTGAAGAGCCATTCTAGTTTTTCAAGATTCTTCAGGGCCTTGAAGAATCCTGCCTACCTGTATAGTTTGCCTCAGTGACTTCAGAGGCTGGCAAACAGCAGACTCTTTTCCTGCAGGGCAGAAGGACAGAGGGTATCAACATCTCAGTCTGCTGAGGAGAGGTGATGCATCTGGGATGAATAGGCTTCAGCAAGGCCAGTTGGGAAGATAGCAAGTTTAGTGCGACACCTTCTGCCCACTAGGGTCAGGTACAGACATTACACTTTTACTGGTATAAGTGATTGGAAACCCGTCTATACCTGTAACAAGTTCAACATGCATAGACTGGTTTAAAAATGGTGGAATCCGGTCTAAGATTTGTCATTCCCTTCCTCTCCTCCCCACCAAAGGGCATATGTGTGTTTTGTTTACTACTGATCTAAACTATTCCACTTACAGAAAACCATTTAACTTAGACTGGGCTTTTTGAATGTCTGTACCTAGCTTAGGTCTCCACAACACACTCCACTGCTAGGACAGAAGTCACTTTATGCAGGAAAGAAGAAATCTGCCAGAAAGTGACCGTGTACTCACTCCTGTTCTCTAGTAAAGGTGACTGAGGGCTGTATTTAATATGTGCATGAAGTAATGCATATTTTCATTGTATGTAGGCCTACAATACACAGGAATTACTATATTGCCAAATAACGTATTTTTTTTTAAATAACTTCATTTGAAATACTTATTTCAGTAGTAACAATAATAACTTAAGCATTAATCCAAACATTCTTTCACTGTTTATTCTGTAAGAACAAGAATATGTAAAATTTCTTTGGTAATGCTGAAGTGATGTTGTAGCTGTGCTAGTCCAGGAAATTTGTGACAGGCAAGCATTTTTGTGCGTGACATTTTTTATTAGACCAATTGCATGGTCGTTGGATCTGTGAAGAAGGGTACTTTGGTATCCAAAAGCTTGTCTAAGTCTATCCCAGTAAACCAGTTGGTTCAATTAAAGATATTACCCACAAAAATTCTGGCCTCTCTAAACGTTTCTTCCCTGTTTGCCCCCAAGATTTCCAATTTTTGCATTCCAGACCTGGGAAAGTAGAAAAGGGAGATTTATTTCTTCTTAAGGTTTCCATTTTTTTCCTGGAAAACTTAATCGCCATGTCTACACATAGTGTGGATGTTTGGTTCCCTGGGGTCCACCACTGCTACTTGTCCCCAGGGAACACCCATGCCATGCACCCTTTGGTGCACGGCAGGTTATGCTGGATGGAGTAGGGGAGCCTGGGGCTAGCACTGGGCTGGCCCAGGCAGCCTTACCTGGAGTCCTGGGGGCCTCCTGGAGCTGCAGCAGCAGTGATTCTGCCCCCCACCCACACACATTCCCCCTCACCCATAGGTGGAGAGGGACATTTTTTGTGGGGGGAAGCTGAGTGCATGTGCATGCATGCACATGCCTCCTGGCCCCAGGTGGGAAAGTGTGTGGGGGAAGGTGGGGAGGTGGGAATGGGGCTTGGGCTGCAACCAGGTAGGGATTCAGGAGGGAGCAGAGCTGAGCCAGGCCGAGGATTGGAATTGGTGCCAGGACCTGCTGTGCCTGTACAGCTGCCCCTTCCCCAGCCCCAGCCCCAGCTCCAGCCCCACACTGCCTCGAGCAGCTCGGAGCTGGGAGCCAGAATAGAACGAGCCTCGGCTGCACTGCCGGGACAGAGGGAATGGAGCTCCCGGGACCCCAGTGCCCACCCCACCCCAAGTTGGAAGAGCCCGGTGCAGCCCTGGCCTCAGCCCACAGCGTCAGCCTGCTGGAGCAGTAGGGACATGCAACAGGCATAGAGATGCTCTGGCCAGGTGCTAGAGCATCTCATTGGAGGACCCAGCCCCCTGGTTGCTTTAGAGCGTGCTCTAGGATTGCGCCCTGCACCACTTTTTTCTATTGTGTTTTGTTGGGTTTTTTTATACCAGGATTTCCCAGTATCAAACTTAGAGTTCATGCTGCAAATATGCAGCGTAGGAAATATTTTTTCATTCCTAGCATGCCTCCTGCAGGGTCTCAAACTGCTTTTTGAGATGCTGCAACAGGCACATGCTTGCTTGTCTGGACAGAGCCAATGTGTCTTTTGATTCTCAACTGAGATAGATGATTAGAAAAGCTTGGAACACGGAATTTTACTTGTTTGGTCTTACATGCAATATTTATATTTGCATATATGTTTCCATACATGCCCAAGAATAGATAAGAAGCAGGTATGTCTTACATCTACTATTTTCCATTTCTTTAAAAATTAGCAGATGAAGACTTCCAGAATTAAAAAAAAAAAAGAATGATTAAAAACTTTATATAATTGCAATTTAATTTTATAAATTTAAAACTTTATAAAATTGGAAGCAATATAAAAGACGACATTGTAGATGTATAAAGAGACTGTATATTCAATATTTTATCAGCTAATCAGTTTTACATGGATGCATAGTTTTTTATATTCTGCGGTCATGTCATGAATTGTTGAGATTTTAAGAACTGTAGTTAGGCAGGTTGTAAACAGTTTAACCCACAACTGCTCTGCACTGCACAAAATATGGTTGCTAAGCACTAGGCCTGTACAAGCGGCTAGTATTCACTTCGGATTCGGATTCAGCTGATTCAGGGGACAGTGATTCGATTTGGTGATTCGAATCACTGTCCTGAATCGATTTGGCTGAATCCGATTCGGAGATTTGGCTGCCGCCATATTGGCTGAATCTTCAAATCAAACAGGCCCCCATCCCCAACCCTCTCTCCCAGCCCCATCAATGGCTGCCCTGCCCAGCCCCAGCATCCCGGCTCTTAAAAAAGCCCCGCACTCATTGGCTCTTGCCAGGCAGGAGGGCAATGCCCACTGCCCCCCACTGCCCTGAGCTGCATGGGGGGCTCTGCTATGAGTCCCCATCCCCCAGCCACTTTCTCAGGTGTGGGGGGTGATCCCCGCTGTTCCCCACTGGCCCATATTGTGTGGGAGGGCTCTGCCATGAGCCCCCAAGAAGCCCTGACTGCTGCTGCAGCAGCCAGTGAGTGCGGCGCTTTTTCTTTTTTTTAAAGAGTCAGGATGCTGGGACCGGGCAGCGCAGCTATTGATGGGGCTAGGAGAGTGGGTGAGACTTGGGGGGCATTCAGGGGGAGCAGGCAGGGGATGGGGCTTGGTGGGGGTCCCCCCATGGTCAATTTCCCCCTCCTCAAGCCCCCTTCACCCCTTACTTACTGTCATGGAGTCTGGGTCCAGCTCCTTGTGGCAGTGAGTGGGGACTGCCCAAAACTCTCCAAAGCTGTCCGAATCTTTTCTGAATTGATTTAATAGATTTCATAGACATTAGGGCTGGAAGGGACCTTGGAAGATGATCAAGTCCAGCCCCCTGCCCTAGGGGCAGGAAGTCAGCAGGGATCATAGGATCCTAGCAAGATATCCGTCCACATGTCTCTTGAAGGTGTTCAAAGTAGGTGCTTGAACCACCTCTAGTGGCAGTTTATTCCAAAGCTTGGGGGCTTGAACAGTAAAGTTCTTCCTTATGTCCAGCCTGAAATGGTCACAGAGGAATTTGTGACCATTTGACCTTGTCATCCTTTGGGGTGCTCTAGTAAACAGACGTTTCCCCAGATCCTGCTCAGCACCCCTGATAAACTTATAGGTGGCCACCAGATCACCCCTGAGCCTGTGCTTTTCCAGGCTGAAGAGTCCCATGACTCTCGGCCTTTCATCATAAAGTCTGTTTTCCTGATTTCTGATCATGTTCATGGCTGTCCTCTGCACTCTCTCAAGTTTCTCCACATCTTTTTTGAATTGTGGAGCCCAAAACTGGACGCAGTACTCCAGCTGCAGCCTCACCAAGGCCGAGTATAATGGGAGAATGACGTCCTGGGATTTGTTTGAGAAACATCTATGGATGCAAGCCAAGGTTTTGCTCACTTTACTAGCCACAGCATCATATTAAAGGCTCATGTTCATCTTGTGGTTAATCATGACCCCCAAGTCCCTTTCGCCCGTAGTGCTAACCAGCATAGCACTGCTGAGCCTTTAAGCATGCTGCAGGTTTTTCCTCCCAAGGTGGAGAACCTTGCACTTTTCAGTGTTAAACACCATCAGGTTTTCGTCTTCCCATTTCCTGAGCCTGTCAAGGTCTTCCTGGATCACCCTCCTGTCCTCAGGTATGGATGTCTTACCCCAGAGTTTGGTGTCATCGGCGAACTTGGCCAGTCTGCTTCTGATACCAATTTCCACATTATTAATGAAGATGTTGAATAGTGTAGGCCCAAGGACAGAGCCTTGAGGAACCCCACTCGTCACAGCGCACTATGATTGACTTCCATGAACCACCACCCTATTTGGGGAGCTTTGAATCGATTCAGACTCTTTGATTGGTTTCCTGATTCGATTTCGATTTGGAGATTTGGCTGCTGAATCGGGCCAAAACTCCTCCAAATCAAATCGGCACCCAAAGCTTCACACAGCCCACTAAGCATGTTAAGCAAGATCCAGAGCGCTGCTTGGAGGTAAATTTGTTTTAACAGTAAGTTTACTTTCAAATGTCACAGATTTTAAATGGTGAAGTGACGAAGCAGGGAGATGAACATTCCATAGAACAGAGACAAGTGTTGTCCAGTCTTGTCAGTCTAAGGGCAGAACATAGTCTTAAAAATGACATTAGACCACAATCAATACATGGTATAGATTCTATAACCTGTTTTATTTTATGTGGCAGCAAGAATCGAAATGAGTAAATCCATAGTAGTTTGACAAGTTGGTACTTGTGTGTGGGTATGTGATGACCGTGAGTTTTGTTCTATAATTTAAGCTTCCATTCAAACAAACAAACAAACAAGTAAAAACCCCCAACTGAAAAGTGTGAACCCCAGGTAAAAAGTGTGACCAGGATATAAATTGATGCACTCATGTGGTAAGAAGGTACTGTTATCTTTATACATAAAATTAGTCAGACCAGTAACAAAGTACATCATCCAATTCTGGGCCCACACTTCCAAAAGAATGTTGACAAGTCAGAAGGGCTTCAAAAATCTATAGGAATGAGTCAGTCTGAAAAACCTGCTGTAGAGGTGCTACCGGTGTCAATACGGTACAACTGCTTTTATAGACCTCTACTCATGAGTGCCCCTTGTCTCCTTGGGATCTCTCTCCCCCTTTGTATTCTCACCTTCCACACCTTCATATAACACATTGACAGAGAGGCTGCCCTAAAGGCAAAGAGAGCTTTGAGTAGTGGGCCTTTGTCTGGACCACGGCTCCCCTAGCCTTGTCCTGCTTTTTCTGGCTGTGCCCTCTAGCTTGGTGCCCACTGCTCAGGGCCACAAGCTTCTGGCTCAGTTTGAGTCACACCCTTATGATTTCAACTTCTAGGCCCCATGAGACCCTTACACAGGCCCCAGGGCCATGGGGCCCACTTTCACATGTTCTAACCCTGCCTTTCAGTCTCTGGCAGGCTTTATCCCTGACATACTCTATCTTTTGTCCTCTTAACACCAACTCTGAGATCTGGGGTGTCCCCAGGTACTTCTTTCAGTGGTCTCCACCTCCCCTACAGGCACAACTGATCCACCGGATGAAACAAAACCCACAAAACACAGGTGCCTGCCCTGGGTCAAACAACTACCCCACATGGGTTAGCCTTACCCTGCAGCAGTGCTTGCAAAGCAAAACAGAAACAACTCAGAATACTTATCTCACTCCCAATAAGGTTTCTTAGGTTCCTTTTACCCTGGTTGTCCTTTCATAGTTTCATAGTTGTTAAGGTCATAAGGGACCTCATTAGATCATCGAGTCCTGACCCCCTGGGCAGGAAAGAGCGCTGGGGTCCTATGACCCCAGCCAGGTGCTTGTCCAGTCTCCTCTTAAAGACCCCCAAGGCAGAGAAGAGCTCCACCTCCCTTGAAAGCTCATTCCAGACTCTGGCAATCTTTACCATAAAGAAGTTCTTCCTGATGTCCAACCTAAATCTGCTCTTTGTTGGTTTGTGGCTGTTGTTCCTAGTTATTCCAAGGGGTGCCGTGGTAAACAGAGTATCTCCTATTTCTTGCTCCCCCCCCCCATTGAATTTGTAAACAGCCACAAGATCCCCTCTCAGCCTTCTCTTGTGGAGGCTGAAGAGATCCAGGTCCTTCAGTCTCTCCTCATAGGGCCTTACTTGTAGGCCCTTAATCATATGAGTGGCTATCCTCTGGACCCTCTCAAGGTTATCCACATCCCTCTTGAAATGTGGTGTCCAGAACTGGATAAAGTACTCTAACTGCGGACTTACCAATGCCACATAGAGGGGGGAAGTATTACCTCTCTGGACCTGTTTGTGATGGACCTGCTAATGCATGATAGAGTGCAGTTAGCTTTACTGATTACTTTGTCACACTCACGGCTCATATTCCTCTTGGAGTCAACTATGACTCCGAGATCCCTTTCTGCCACTGTGCTGCTGAGAAAGTCATCCCTTAGCCTATGAGCGGATTGGTGATTCTTTTTCCCTAGATGAAGCACTTTGGACTTGTCCTTGTTGAACTGCATCCTATTCTTTTCTGCCCACTTTTCCAAAGTGTCCAGGTCCACCTGGATTCAATTCTTTCCCAATAGTGTGTTTATTGTACCCCATAATTTTGTGTCATCTGAGAATTTGGATGGAGTGCTCTCCATGCGCTCTTCCAAGTTGCTGATGAAGACATTGAATAGCATAGGTCCAAGGATCGAGCCTTGGGGGACCCCACTGCCCACATCTTTCCAGGTTGATACTGACCCATCCATCACCACTTTCTGGGTATGATCTTTAAGCCAGTTTGCATCCCACCTGACCATGTAATCATCTGTCACAGTACTTCCTTTCAAGTCCACCCTTCATAGTCTGGGCTTCTCTGTCTGGAATTCTGTTCCCTGTGGCTCCTATAGCCAGATTGCCTCTTTGGCCTGAGACTTGGGCTTATAAAGGGTGTTCTGGGTCACCTGACCCTCCACTTTTGCCCCTGGGCCATCAGAGGCTGCCTGTATCTAGGCTTGGTGGCCATCTTGTCTCAGGCTTCTCTGCCTGCTAGTTCAAAGGAAGCCTGAGTAAAAAGGAAGAAAAGAGGGGGCGGGAGGTAAAAACAACAAAAATGGAAAACAACAACAAAGGAAAGGGATGAACTGTCATGGAAGAAAGGACCAGGCACCCCTAGACCTTTTCCCTGTTTAGTAAGTAAAAGTCGTAACAAGGTTTCCATAGGTGAACCTGCGGAAGGATCATTATAACAAAATAAGAGTAGAATAATATCTCTATTGGGCGCTGGTCAGACCGCAGTTGGAATACTGCGTGCAGTTTTGGGCGCCACACTTCAAGAGGGATGTGGATAACCTGGAGAGGGTCCAGAGAAGAGCCACTCGTATGGTTAAGGGCTTGCAGGCCAAGCCCTATGAGGAGAGACTGGGGCACCTGGACCTCTTCAGCCTCCGCAAGAGAAGG
>NW_005842317.1:1601494-1618624 GCF_000455745.1 Alligator sinensis
CTGACCCCGGCACTCTTTCCTGCCTATGCCGGGGGTCAGACTCAATGATCTATTGAGGTCCCTTCCGACCCTAGTATCTATGAATCTATGAATCTATAATGGGGTAGGGGCTCTATTACCCCTGCCTTACAGTGAAAGATTGAAGGGGTCAAATTATCTAGAAAAGGTTAAAAGGTGACGATCCTTAAATACCAACATGTGAAGAAGATAGTAGATACTCCCTGAAAGATAGTGGGCTAGAAAATCTAACAAAATCTAATGGCTATATGCAGAAGCTAGACATATTCAGACTAGAAGTAAGGTGCAAGTTTTGCCTGGGGATAAGAGGATTCTCCATCACTTGAAGTCTTTAAATCCAAGTGGATGTTTTTCTGAAATACATATTATAGCTCAACTTTGAATTGTAAGGCTGATGAAAGAAGTGTTACAGATTGTGTTATTCAGGAGGCAAGACTACTTAATCAGAAATGTCATCTTTTGCTCTTAACATCTATGAATGTATAGGGTTGACAGACACTACTGTGGAAAGAAAAAACAATACAGGTAGAAGAAATGGTATTTTCCAAGGATTGAGAGGAAAGGTATAAAGGAGACAGGACTGTAACTAGAGAAACACATATTAGAGTGAAGACAGGATTATGCTTATAGGAAGATGGAATGGAGTCAAAGGGAAGAAATAAAGGATGAGATGAGAGGGGGAAGAGTGGATAGAAAGAAAATTACTTGGATGTTAGCTAACGTACAATATAGCACTAACATTTGTCATATTTAGGAACACAAATGTGTGACAAGATTTATCATTTTGGATACATAGCATAGGACCAGACATAGGATTGGAATATGTGGCATGACATAGGATTTTCTGTACCAGAAAGACTAATGGTGGTTCAGACACAGTATCTTAGAATCATAGAAAATTAAGGTTAGAAGAGACCTAGGAGGCCGTAATTCAACCTCCTGCTCAAAGCAGGACCGTCCACAAGTGGATAATCCCAGCCAAAGCTTTGTCTAACTGAGTCTTAAAAGCCTCCAAGAATGGAGAATCCACAACCTCTATTGGTAACTCCTCAGAAGTCATGGTCCCCAACCTCCCATCCATTTTCATTGCCTTCCACTGGACTCCTCCCAGTTTGTTCACATTCTTTTGTAGTGGGGGTCCGAAACTGGATGCAGTATTCCAGATGTGACTTCACCAGTGTTAAATAGAGGGGAAGAATCACTTACCTCAATCTGCTGGTAGCACTTCTGCTAAGGTAGCCCAGTATGCTGTTAGCCTTCTTCGCAACAAGGACACACTGTTGCCTCATATTCAGCATACTTCCACTGTAACCCCCATGTCCTTGTCTTTACAACTTCTGCTTGGACCCCTAGGAGGCTAGGGGTCAGGAGTGAGGAACACCAGCATGGGGGGGTCAGGCACGGGCAGGGCCTGTGCATGGGAGTGTTCCGGTGCAGGAATTTGCACCTGTCCTTTTTGAACCTCATGAGATTTCTTTTGGTCCACTCCTCCAATTTGTCAAGGTCTCTTTGAATCCTAGCCCTGTTGGCTGCTCAGCCCTTCTTTCCAGCATATCTACTATTCCCCTCAGCTTGGTGTCATCTGCAGACTGGCTGAGGGTGCAATCCATCTCATCTTCCAAGTCATTGATGAAAATATTGAACAAAACCGGCCCCAGGAACAAATCCTGGTGCATTCCACATGATACTGGCTGTTAGGGGTGCGCAAAATGGGCCGTGTTTGATTCGGATTCAGCCTGAATTGGGGACAGTGATTCGATTAGTTGTTTAAGATCACTGTCCTCAATTTGATTTGACTGAATCCGAATCTGAAGATTCAATGCTGATTCAGAGAATCAGCGATTTGGCTAGAGACACAGCTTTAAATGTTTTTTATACGTACCTCAAGGTACCAGGTGTGGTATGCTTGTGAACGCTACGATGGTGGGGTGGATGGAACATCCCACAAGAGCATGGCGGGGGGGGCATGTGTTCAGCAGCGAACCTGGAAGTGGACTGGAAGTACTTCCTGGGAGCCCCTTGCTCGGCGATCAGCCGCATGTGGACCCCAGGTGCCCCCCACCCCCCCAGACCCAGGACGCACCAGTTGCCAAGCCAGGGGAATGCGGGGGGGACCCCCTCACACTCCCCGGCAGACCTGGAAGTGGACCAGAAGTGTTTCTGGTCCACTTCTGTGTCTGCTGTCGAGCACGCTGGGAATGCCCCTGCACTCCTGTGGGATGCTCCATCTACCCCACCGTCTCAGTGTTGATGAGCCGCCTGGTACCTTGAGGTATGTAGAAAAAACATTTAAAGCTGTGCCTTTGTCCAAACTGTTGAATCTTTCTGAATCTCTCCCAATTGATTTGGAGGGTTCTAGTTTAATTTGGAAGATTAAACTGTCTCCTGATTTGATTTGTGTTCGGAGATTCGGCCACCAAATTGGGTCGAATCTCCACCAAATTGAATCAGCGACCGAAGCTTTGCGCAGCCCTCCTGGCTATCAACTAGACATTGAGCCATTGACTACTGCCCTCTGAGCCCCATGATCCAGCCAGTTTTCTATACACCTTACAGTCCAGTCATCCAACCCATACTTCCTTAGCTTGCTTGCAAGAATGTTGTGGGAAACTGTATCAAAAGCTGTGCTAAAGTCAAGATATATCACACGCACTGCTCTCCCCACATCCACAGAGCCAGTCATCTCATCATAGAGGGCAATCAGGTTAGTCAAGCATGACTTGCCCTTGATGAATCCATGCTGACTGTTCCTGATCACCACCTTCTCCTTCAAATGCTTAGAAATGGATTCCTTAAGAACTTGCTTTATGATTTTTCCAGGCACTGAGGTGAGGCTGACAGGTCTGTAGTTCCCTGAATCTTTCTTCTTTCCTTTCTTAAATATGGGCACTAGTTTGCCGTTTTCCAAACATCTGGGACCTTGCCAGATCACCATGATTTTTCAAAGATGACAGCCAGCGGCTCTACAATCACATCACTTGATGTCCTCAGCACCATCAGGTGCATCCCATCTGGCACCATGCACTTGTACACATGCAGCTTTTCTAAATAGCCCCTAACCTGTTCTTTCACCACTGTTGGCTGCTCACCACCTCCCCAAACTGTGCTTCCAGGTGCTGCAGTCTGGGAGCTGACCTGGCCTGTGAAGACCAAGGTAAAAAAGACATGAGCACTGCAGCCTTTTCCTCATCATCTGTCATTAGGTTGCTTCCCCCCATTCAGTAAGAGACCCACACGTCTCTGACCTTCCTCTTATTACTAGCATACTTATAGAAATCCATATTGTTTCCCTTCACATCCTTTGCTAGCTGCAACTCCAGTTGTGCTTTGGCTTTCCTGATTTCATGCCCAAGCAGTGCACTTATACTGCTCCCTAGTTATTTGTCCAAGTTTCCACTTCTTATAAGCTTCCTTTTTGTGTTTGAGCTTACTGGAGAGTTCCCTGCTAAGCCAAGCTGATCTTCTGCATTACTTGCTAGTCTTCCTGCACATCGGGATGGTTTGTTCCTGAGCCCTCAGTAAAGTTTCTTTAAAGTAGAGCGAACTCTCCTTCCTCTCCCCCTCAGACTGGCCTTCTAGGTGATCCTGCCCATGAGTTCACTAAGTGAGTCGAAGTTTGCTTTTCTGAAGTCCAGAAAATTAGTATCCTTCTTCTAGCATTGGCCTGTATATGGTGCTTTAGCATGAGACAGCTGTCCCCTTCCAAAATGTACCTGGCCGATTGTTTAGTAGTATGGAAATGGAAACAAAGATAATTTTCAGAGCAGCATAACATATTTCAGAAAACTTTTCATAATTTAGAGCTGCGGTGTAAAACTCGGTTGGCCCTGTGGGCTGAATCTAAACCATAGGATTTCTTGTGGGTTGGATCCAGACGGAGGGACTTCACCTGTCGGTGGTCCCAGAGAGGTCGTATCCCTGGGTCTTTCTTCGTGGGGCTCCAAACCTCTCCTTTACCCCACCCTTACCACATCCACGGCCTAGAAGAGCTGAGCCTCCTTGTACCTTTCCCCAGGGTGATCTCACCTGCGAGGCCCGCCCCGAGCGGGGTCGGGTGTCCAGCCGTCAATCGCCACTGGATTGATCCTTAATCTTCAGGCCAACCTGCGAACAAATTAAACATGCCTGGGTCTGGGGTAACGATAACTCAAAAGGTCCTTCGCTCCCAGCAAAGGCATTCGGCATCTACTGATGAAGTACAGGGGACTCTGGCTCCCCGGACCCTTCTGCCTCCCTGGGGTGGGGGAGAGACTTGACATCAGTCCCTTTGCTTACTCTTCCCAGGGACCCGCAGGTTAGGGGCTTATTACTCCTTTTCCCACCACTGGGTGGGAGTCACCCCTTCCCCGCCAAGCTGTGGGCAATTTGCCGCCTACTTCTCTTTCTTCACCCGCCAAGTCTTGGCGTCGCTCACTGCCCTTCCCCACCGGGATACCTGGCCGCTCCCGCGGAGCCTGATCTTTGCCCGTGACTGTGGGGACAACCTTCCTCTCCCTGCCATGCCTCTCTGGCCAACTCTGGCTCCTTGAGCTCAGCCCTGGGGGTTTTCCTGCCAGGGTGCCCTGTCAGACATGGGGGACACCCTGTGCCCTGCTCTGCCGCTCCTACCTGGCTCCACCGCGTGTGGCTCCTCAATGGCATCCTGCTTCTCTCTGCTGGCACTCTGCTTTTCTGCGCTTGGCTCTGCCTCCCGGGGCTCCTCGCTGGCATCCTGTTGTTCCTTGCTCAGCTCCGCTGCCCGCCGCATGCCGGCAGCCTCCGTTTCTCCCTCCTGGCAGCTGGGTGTCTCCCCAGCTGCCTTTTGAGCAGCCCATGCTGCTCTTAGGCTCTGCCCCCGGGGTTCACCAATCCACAGGCTCAAGCAGCTGTGGAGCTGCCGAGCCTGCGTCAGCATCTCCCAGCTGCTGCTCGTCCCAGCCCCTGCGGTAAGTATCGGGGCTCATTGGGTGGAGTCCTGGGACATGCTGGGAGGGGGGCTTCTGTCTCCACTCCCACAGGGATCTTTATACGTGCTCCAGGGGTGGGGTGGGAGTGCTTTAATTAGAGCAGCTCAGATTGCTGCTCTAATTAAAGGGCCCACAGTGTCTCATGTATTCAGTATTCCACAGTTCAAAATGGCGGTAAGGGACGTTTAACTAAAGCTCATTTGATGAGCTTTAGTTAAAGTGCCCTCTGTACCATTTTGAAGTGTGGGGATGCTGAATAATGAGATGCAGAGGCTGCTGGAGCAGCTAATTAGCATGCTTCAGCAGACTCTGTTAACTGAGTCTGCTCCGATGCACTGTAAGCATGTCAGAGCAGCATCCCTGAACAACTACAGGCGCCCTATGGTGTCATCCTGCCCTACCTTCTGCCTGACCTCCAACTAACACAGCTAACTACCTTTCTGCAAGGTTGTAGTGGCTCAGTTTATGGAAGGGATGATCTGACAGGAGAGACAGTTCTGTTTTAGCAATCACTGTGTGTGTGGGATATGTTTCTAGTCCCCTGGTTGGATTATAAAGGTAGATCTTGTGCTGTGAAAGGTGTTTTGGGCTGTCACTGGTAGCCCAAGTGATTTTGGAGAGTCCTCTATCTTGTAAGTATGGCCTACATTGTTTTATTCTTTCACTAGGACCTAATGTTTGGCTTATAGAAACACGTGTTGCTTCCTTGAGCCTATCCCTCAGCTGATAGCCAAAGTAAATTGTGTAATTCACATTAGACTAACTGGTATGTAATTACACAGGCAATCCAGATTACATTCTTTAAATATTGGTCCCAAATTAGCACTTCATTCTTCTAGTCCTCTAAAATTTCCCTAGTGTTCCAAGATTTATTGAAAACCAGTAATATCAGTTTTGAGCATTCCTTGACCAGATGTTTTAAAAGACCTGTTAGTTATTAGGTTCCAGTAACTTTAAAACATCTCATTTTAGTAACTGCTAGTTAACATTCTCCCTAGTTTACTGCTGAAATGGAAAAAAATTCATCATTTTCATAATCTGAGAAGTGTTATCTGGCTTCTTCTCTAAAATACAGAGTAGAAATATTTATTGATTTTTTTTTTTGCCTTTTCTGCATTATTATTGGCAATTCTACCATAGTCATTTAGAAATGGAATCATATCATTGTTAGAATTCCTTTTCTAATCCTAACATACATAATTCTGCTGGCCAAAGATTTTTCTTTTCTGTTTTGTTCCTTCCTTTACAATTTTCTGTAATTGTTAGCTTCTACTTCACTTTTTCAGTTGGTTACATTTTATATCTGATTTCACTTTCTCTCTAAGCCAGGCTGGTTTTGGACCAATTTGGCCATCTCTTTCAGTTTTGAGCATGTTGCTTTTTGGACAGTTAGCAGAATGCTCTGCAACCATTTCCAACCATTTTTTCTGTATAAATTCCTTCTCCTGGGTGTGTTAGCTCAATTGTTTTCAGCTTTGTGAACTTGGCTCTCTTAAAGCACTAGATGCAGCTATTATCAGTTGCATTTATATAACAAATACAATTAAGTCATGATCACATGCACCTAAACAACCAGTAATTTTTAGTTCTATGATGAACTCCATTTATCTGTCAAGATAAGATCTAATAAAGAATCCCTTTGTGTTAAATATAACACTTTTTGAGGTACAAAGCTGACATTTATAATGCTTACAAATTCTGAGGATATTTTAGGATTGACAGCTTGAAACATGACTTAGTATCGGGTCTCCCATGGTAATGCAGTTTTTCTTCATACATATTATAGGTAAATACCTAAAATTGTTTAAGTTGGCTGTTTTGTTTACTATTGTTTGATGGCTTGTAGCAGCTACCTTGTGCTTTATGTTAGAACATTGCTTCATAAATATTCAAGGTTATTTGCTTCCGTGTCATCAGGGATTCATAAACAGATAACGTTATTTTTCACATACACTGCCCTTTTTGTATACTCACTTCTTGCCAAACAACGATTTTAACACGCAAATCTTTTTACCTGGTTTCCTTAATATCAAATCAAAGTAGACTTCATGGTCGTATATATTCACATGAAAACTTCATAATTTTACAAGAAAGAAGCAAAATTCAACAGCCTAAGACCTGGAAACAAACACCCCTGCTCCAGCCGTTTGTTTGAGCTGAATTTGCATACTTGCAGGGCAGCTTCATCAGAACAGAACTTCCTTACCCAGGAGATAGGCAGACAAGGTTCCTTGGGTGAATCTGATATCTTTTATTAGATCAACCCAAATGGTTGGAGAATCCGGGGGTGCTGGTGGCTCTGTTGTGGGGTGTAGTGGTGGTGGGGGTGGTGGAGATGTGCTGGCACATCTTCACCACCCCCACGGTTGCTGCGCCCCACAGTGGAGCCATCAGCATTCCTGGATCTTGCAGCTGCACCTCCGGAGGTGTGGTGTATCTCGTCCAGTGCCCTGGTGGAGGGTGCGTGGGAGAGACCAGGCAGCGGCTGTGCACCAGAACGAATGCACACTGGAAATCCATCAAAGACAGAAATACCCAATTACCGGTGGGGGCACATTTCTCACAAGAAAACCACTCTCTCTCCAATCTCTCAGTCCTGATCCTCAAAGGAAACTTACAAAACACTTCCCAGAGACGAGCCTATAAACTCCACTTCATCAACCTCCTGGATACTAAAAATCATGGACTAAATATAGACATTGGATTTATGACACATTATAACCTGCCTGACATCCGACTCCCCAGGTATCTCTCCACTTTCATCCCCCTTCTCTCTCTCTTTCTCCGCCCCTCCCCCCCCTCCAGTCTGTCTCTCACCCATTGACTCCTCAATCTACATTTTCACTGACTACCTGTCTTGCATGCAGACCAGCCCAGAAGCTGGCTTCTTTTACTTTTCATTCCATCCAGGAAGAGCACACACCAACTGCTGAAACTTCCTTAGCCTGATGAAGGGTTTTTGAACCCGAAAGCTTGCTTAATAACTATTCTCCAACCATTTGGGTTGGTCTAATAAAAGATAATCAGATTCACCCAAGGAACCTTGTTTGCCTATGTGCTTAGACCAACACAGCTACAACCTACACCCTTACCCAGGAGACACATTCAATCACCAATCCTCCTGTGCAAAATGAAACAACTTAACAAGAAAGAAACAAAATTCAGCATCCTTCTTGCTATAAGACACCTTTGAGGTAAACAGATTGCTCCAACTTTTATCTGAGCCTAATTTGCATAAAATGAACTTTTCTGCACAGGAGAACTTATACTATCCTCCAGTTCTCCTGTGTAATATGAAGTTCCATTTCTACCTAGGAGAAATTTTACAGTGTTTCCATTCTCCTTTGCCTGAAGGGCCCCTGAGCCCGAAAGCTTTGCAACTATCTAGTTGGTCTAATAAAAGATATTGCCTCTACCACAAGAGTTCTGACTGCTGGTCACATATAAGCACTCTCAGGATATTATCATTGATGTGTAGGCTAATAAAGCATTTCTTTCCTTGATGCCCCTGGTGTCTTGGCTAATATTTTTCTCAACATTGTGACAATTGTGCTATATAAATATTCATTTGTTCACTCTTTTTAAAAAATTTCTTTTATTAGAAATTGAATTCCTTCCAACTATTCTAGATAGCCATTCCTTAAAAGGTCAGTTCCTTTTCTGGATAGCCCCTGCTCTCCTTAGAAGGTGCAGCAATGTTCCACAAAACCAAAATTATATCCCTCAAAACATTTAGCTCACTAATAGTTCACTTCCAGAATAGTTCTTTTTATTCAAGGGTCAGAAAAGATCTTCAAGAAGGTCATTTGAACATTCTTTTCATTTAGCACCCTTCTGAATTCTCTAAAGTCATCTATGATCTGTGAGGTTCACAAGAAGTAGTATCATGAATGCTGATATGCAACATAACAAGCTCACCACCTTAACAACCCTATTGGGCTAAACCTCTGCTGAATCGAATCAGGGACTGAAGCTTTGCACAGCCCTAATAGCCAGTATATGAAACGGTTTTGCTCACACTTGTGCTTAATGAATACAGTAGTCCATTCTTCAGTTAAATGTGCATTTCTTGGCAGGGTCACATTTAGTGCTTGAATATTGAAGAACAACATTACAGATAATAAAATTCAAAAGTTAATGAGCCTGATTCTCTACCATGTTATTCTAGTTTTACATTACTGCCAATCTGTTGACTCCAGTAAAGTCACTGTCGTGAAAGAGAATAGAGAATCTGGCTTAATATTGTTACTTCAAATGTACGTGACCTGCTTTATAGTTACATGAAAGCTGAATCTTAGTTTTCTACATTACAGCTTCTTAAAAAAACAAAGCAATTTGTTTGTTCCCATATAGTGCAAGTAGATAATATTTTTGGCCTTTAAAATTCTAAATTGATTAGAGCTCAACTAGTTCATAAACAGTAATTTTTACACTTGTATATACTTCTCTTTTTACTCAGGGTGTCCTTAAACATGTATATTAACTGTCTTTGAAGGCCACATAATTAGCTCCCATAGGCATCATGAGGTTTGGTCTATAATTTAATTTTTTTAAGAAATTCACATTATGACTGTTTTTTTTTTATTTCATTTACCTGGCTAAATGGCAACTTGTCATACTTATATGATATCATACACAGGCTTAGCATGTACATCATGTCTTCTATTCCTTCTATCTTGTTTTTGTTTATAAACTACCCAAAAGCACATAGTTCGTATAGCTATTAAGTAAATATGGGTAAGTATCAATAGTCCCTGTTTGCTCTGCCAGTGCTTTTAGGAACTGATTTTATAAATGAGAACACACTGTACATTAATTAGTTCATCATGTTTTATGCTTGATAAGGTATTCATTTAGCTTCTGGTTTGAACAGGAAGATTTCTTCATATGGAAATACTGTTTACAGAGAGATATGAATAAGTCAAGTATAATTTTAATTTTATCTTCTGGCATTTATATTTTTATCACAAAGGAGAAATCATTCACTTGATGAGTCACAGGATGAAGGACAAAAAGATTAAATGCATTGCATAAAAACATTTAACCCTTAAAATGTAAGCCTTAAATATCTACATGACACTATTTTTGAATAGCTGAATGGTAGCAGACATTAAATCAAAATGTTTATATGGTATTTGATTTACTTATGCTAAAGAGCCAAGTATCTGCAATTTTTGTAGTTACAGAACAAGTATGTTGTTATACCTGTATTGTGTTTTAAGTGCTTTATTAGCTATTTATAAGCTACTGTAAAAAAATTACATCAGAAATTATGTAGATTATTTAAAACGTCAATTAAAATTGATAACGGTGTTTGGGGTGGAAAATCGGACCCTAAAAATAAGAGTGCTCTAGGTAATCATATTAGGGTAAGATGAAAAAGCACAAATCTGTTGGTTATGAAGAATAATCAAAATTCAGAATATTTTAAATCTGCACATATTTCAATTAAACATCTAACAAGAGCTAGCTGAATGATTTGGCCAATGAATCTGGCTGCATTATGTTTAAGTAGGTTGGTATTTTCTGAACAGAAGCATCTCTTTTTATATGTACCTGTTTATTACAACCACAAAAATGTTCATTTATCCTTTTGAAATCAAATTATTATTGAAACACATGATCATTCACAGTCTCATGAATCAGTGTTGATTATAAAGGTTACTTATAATGTTGAGAAGAACTGTGCTGAAATTTGGTTTCTACATTCTTTTAAAGATCTCCAAATTTGAATGTTTGGACTGAGAGTGAAGAAACAAGGCTGAATTATGTTGATAGTCTGCTCTTTCACATATGGTAAACCAACAACTACCTACACTCCTCTCAGCTTTTCCTTGAACAGTAGAGATGTGGGGTGCATTGCCAACAGATGACCCACATGGTGTACAGCATTGCTGATCACATCAGGCTCATCGTGAGAAGTCTGTGTTCATGTTGCCAAACTGCACAGAGAGGAATGCTTTGGTACATATGTAAAAGAGGGCTGATTCAGAGAATAGACAAAGAGAAAACTGCTGTGGTGGAGTTAAAATGACCTTTTATTCTTATATAAATTACACTGGGATTGAGGAATGAACAGATGTGCACCTCTCCCAGGGTAGCTCCTACTGTAGGTGGCCTTTATAGCCTTCCACCATTAAGTAGCAGAGGAGCATATAGTAGTCTGTTTGCCTTTAACAAACATCTAGTTGGGATGGGTGTGGACAAGCAAAACCTAAACCAGTGTAACTTATACCTTTAGCACCCTTAATTCTTTCAGAGTTCTCTTACTAGCCTCGGTGAAGTTACCCTAGCTTTGAAGTTTGCAATGTCTCCCCTACTTTTTTAAAATGGGCCAAGTACAACATTGTAATTTCCCATCTATCCATGTCCTTGCTAGAGAACAACATGAAAGAATAAAGAGGTTTTCTGAATGGTGCTATGAAGCTGTAGTATGTAAGCGGCTTGGTTTTTTTTCTCCTGTAGAGATATTTAAGTCACCTTATTCTAATAGATTAAACAGATGAGGAAAGAGGTCCACAGACAGCCATAGCCAAGCACTTTGGTGTCTGCACACGTCATGTTCGCAGTGCCCCACTGTGTTACCAAATTTGCCCATTACTTTGGGGTGTGCTCATTTATTAGGGATAGTTTCTAGGGTCTTGGTGATTCTGTCAATGTGCTGCTTGTGTTACTATACGGAGCTGTATTTCTCCCTTCTGCAAGCCCTCACCCCCAGTGGAGCTATCTTGCAGGACTCAATCTCAATGGGACTGGGTTCCTCCAGTCACCAAATCAGTCATACACACAAACACACACAAATTAACGTGACACGCCTGACCTGGCTGGGCTAATCAGCATGGACAGGCTGACACCCTCATATGCCAAGAATCAGTTCATAAGAGCAACAATAAAATGCAGTCAGACACAAGCACACAGGTAAACAGAATCCCTCTGAATCCGGCTGGGTGTCCAGCTGACACCCTCATGGGCCAGCATTCAGTTCATAAGGGCACGTCTGAGTCAAACTGGGTCAATCAGCCTATACAAGCTGATCCCCTTATGTGTTTCAAACTCAGCACGTCCCAATCTTTGGCCTCTTGATGAGCAGACCCCACAATAATTTGGGCTTCACAGGGATCTTTAGCATAGGTAAAAGAAGCGTTGCTGCAGAGCACGGGAGGAAAGAGAAGCAGAGAAGGAAAAATATACCCAATTACTACCAGTTTGACTATAAAAGTTATTTATTGCTAAGCATATGAAATATATAATAGTACTAGCAGTAATAGACATGCAAAAGAAAAACAAACACCAACAATGACAATACTACCCTGGTTTCACTAAGTATTTGGGGAAACTTAGCTCAAGCTTAACTGATACAGTTCAGGTTCAGAAGTTTATGCCTAGAAAGAAGACAGAGAACGCTGGGATCTCACCTAGTCCACGGTACTCAGGCTGCAAAGCTGACAGGCACAGTCTGTAGCACAGTCCTTGAAGGGAGAGATGATCTGTTCTTCCAGCGTCCCAAGAACGACAGGGGATGGTGTCAGCACAGGGGTTTTCTTCTTCTCCTTCTTTCCTCCTGCTTCTACTTCTTTTCCTTCCTTTTCCTCTTCCTCTTCTCCCTCTAGCAGCACACACACTTACAGATTTTTATACCCTCAGTTCAGCTGCTTCGAAGCACCCTCAGTAGTGTAAATCATTGTCTTTTCTATTGACAAGGGGTTATCTGGTTTGGACCATCTCAGGAAACTGATTGATAATCAGGAAACACTTAAGATTAGGGAGTAACCCAAATACTTGGGAGCCAGCTTGAAATTCCTATGGGTGGCAGATATACTGATGGGATATCTCATGGTTTCTTCAGGAACAATAGATAGCTTGCAGCATCAGGATTTTGGATTTTTACTTGTTGTGCACAAGCCTCAGCTTAGCATGACTTTTCCAGATCTTACTATAGTCTTTTAACAGACTTAAGACAATTATTGGGGTGCTCATAACCTTTTGTGGAGAGGACTCCCACCAGTCGTCTCGGGAAAGATATGACAACACCTGGGATTAGGGCTCCAGCAGGCTGGATGCTGTGATGAACCCTTAACCATTGTTCAAATGTTGCCCATACCCCCTCTGACTCGGTCTCTTGCCTCAGCATTCCCTAACCCGGCAACCGAGTTTTAGTCAATCAAGTTTAAATAGGCCTCCCATAGTGGGACCAGGGAATGTACGGCCCGAGATGCCTATTAAACTTAGAGCTGTGTGTGTGTGTCTGGGGGGGGAAGTCCTTAGTAAATTCTGATTAGAACTGGCCTGATAAATGCTGAGCTGGGTGTGTGTGAACATGGGTTGATTAACATTGGAAGCACAGATTCCCCATCATGCAGCGCTCTCCTGCTTCTCTGGTCCCAGAATTCACTGCAGCCTCTGCTTCAGGCTTTCTGTTTTCCATCTCTCATGTAAATGAGACCTAGGGCAGTTGATTCACTCTTGTAACCCTTATCTGGTGAGGGTCTTAGGTGCGTCTCTCACTGCATCTTAATCAGTTTCGTTTAGGTAGAGGAGGGGAGGGAGGGGGGGAGTGAGGCCTTTGACAGTCAGACAGACTGTATCCTGTGCCCCGATTGCCCAAGAATACAGAGCTGAGACGTAACAACTGCTTGCTGTTAAGTAACATTACTTCATTTGATTTGGCTACCTCTGTGTGAGGGTGCCCATTGCCAATGCACCACTGGCACTGTCTTTGCTATGGTCTGTCCACAAATACCATAGGTACAAGAATAGCTGCAGCAAATCAAATCAGGGGACAATCGTTAGCCTCTGATGTAATTGTGGAATAGTGCCAGAATTTTCTACTTCAACACAGATCACAATATGTTCTTTATCTGCCAAAGAGATTGGACTTTCACCTAAATCCCTAAAAACATGGCCTCCATTTAATAAGTATAATCTATCTTCATGTTTCGTATAGCACTGAAACTTATTATTGAAAATATCTATTTCCCTGAGCATCCATTTTGTGATAATCATGATAAAGCTCTGTAACATTGGAAGATTCTTAGCCAAATTTTTGAACCACTTAAAAGGAATTAACATTTTTTATCACTATCCTTGGAGTGTCCCTATTTAAATAATAATGAAACAGATACGGAGAAAATAAGCTAATTTATGCCACAGCATTTTCGTAGGTTGTAAGGCTGGAAGGGACCTTGGGAGATCATCAGGTCCAGCCCCCTGCAGCAAGCAGGAAAGATAACTGGGGGTCAGGTGACCTCAAGCAAAGAGTCAGGTGACCCCATTTCATTTTATTAAATGAAAATGTACAGACAGGGGTTATTACCACAGATCATTTTCATTTCAGTTTACTCAATATGCTTTTTCTTTAGACTTTTTTTCAATTGAAACTTCATGAATGCTGGCTAAAAACGTTGGGGGGAAATTTATTCGAGTATACTAAAGTCTTAAAGCTTGTCTAATATGGACTGTGAAACCATTCGGCATCTTTGAAAGCTGTTAATTGAAGAATCCTCAGTACTAAACAGGATTTTTATTAGGTTGATGGTGTAGTTTCAGAGTACAGATGATAGTGCTTCTAGAATCACAAAAGAAATCATGGAGAGACAAAAGAACTTGCATGCCAGTTGAGTCCATTCTTTTCAGGTGATGGCATCTGAGGAGGAAGTGTGAGATGAAGGAGAAAAGAAATATAGATGTAAATAGCATCTGTAGAACAACAAAATAGATATGAATGCAGGGTAAAAAGATCCAGATTTTAAAGAGATAAGTCCTGGGGTTTCTGCATGAAAGAGACACTGTGAGAGTGGGTGAAGTGTGAGAGACCCTCATGAGAGGAGGGCAGTATGAATGTGTGTGTGTCTGAGGCCTGACAACAAGGGTAAGCTTGGTCAGGTTGTAGACCAGGAGCATTGTGTCATCTGGATGCCATCTGCAAGGCCTGGGCTGCAGTGTAGGGGAGGAACAGAGCTGCAGATAGCACCCCCTGAAGGAATGGAGCTGCAGATAGTGCCACCTGGCATCAGGGCAAGAATGGGCAGCCTCCCACCTTATTAAAACCAATTAAGAAACAACAAGGTGTGGCAGGAAAGGAGGTGGGTGGTTGGCCCAGAACAGGTGGGTGGACCAATGACAGACCGGCCCCGAGAAAGTCCCCTGTTACACTGCCACCAAATCCCCGCAAAGTCTTCTCTTTTCTAGGCTGAATAGTCCCGTATCTATCAGCCTTTCCTCGTATGGTATGCTCTTCAGGTATCTGATCATACAAGTGGCTCTTCTCTGGACTCTCTCAAGCTTCTCCACATTCTTCTTGAAGTGTGGTGCCCAGAACTGGATGCAGTGCTTCCTTCCATTTTTAGGCTTTCCACATAACTGCTTTTTAGAAAAAGAAGTACTACAGACCTTGTTATGAACCATCAGGTTGTTCAATTCTAAATTTGTTCCTATCAGGATGCTCTTCCTATCCAATTCTTCCCATCAGGATGCTCAGTTCTAGAGTTGTTTGTCCACCAGACCAAGGGCTATCATTGTTTTAAAACATCATTTTTTCTGGACTCTATTTTGATTAAAATTATTGTGAATGGGATTAAGATTATAGAATGCACCAGGCTCATATGGCTTGAAAACCATTTGTTCTTTTAATAAAATACTCCATACCCCAGTTCTTTGACGTGTTTCCATACAACTCCTTGTCGTTCTTTATTTTCTAGCTAGTAAAGATGGCTTCCTCAACATCTTTGTTGGGGTTGGTAAGATTAAGAAAATATCCTAGACTTTATTATGTGCCATACTATTTGTCCTTACCTGGAAGCTGGTGAGATTCTTCAACTCTCTCAGGGAACTGCATGTCCTCTCTCAGTGGTGAGTACAGTCTCTGAAACCTTTCACTGACAATAACAACATCAGTGATATTGGGTCAATAATCAGTGAGGCCAATTAAGATCTTGGTGGTGGTATTAGATTGAGTTGCAGTTACTGACTTTTTTGTATAACGAGCGGGATTTCTGAAATGGAGACACTCCTTCTGTAAACAGAAAGTTTAGGGCTGTTAGTCATAGGCTCCTTTAATGGATTGCTTCAGTATAAATTCATTTCTTTGAGACTTTTATGACTTGAACAGTTACAAGTGCTGCCAAAGTGTAGATGAGACAGATCTCTAACTGTGATCCACCATTGTTAGGGTTACATGCTGCTTAAGTCCAGTCCCATATCCATCCATTCCTGACCCACCAGCAAACCACCATAAATGGGAGGATCTAGGATTTTGAAAACCAGGGAACAATTGATGTGGTGCATCATCACATACAACACAATACATATTTTTCTCCAATTAAAGAGAAACTAGATGCTTTACTAATATGCTAGGGGTCTAGCACTATATTATTCAGTTTAAGATCAGCTCCTTCAGAGCTACTTGAATAGAAATGCCATTGCCCCTCCCAGGCAGATGCCTTTAAAATTTGGATGGAATAGGAATCAAAAGAGGGTACAACTGCACCACTTTACACCCCCCTGTCAATCCATCCTTGCTACCATACAGTGCATAGTCCACTTCTGCCCTCTCAGTCTAGGAGTTAATGATAGGTTTTTCTTATTATGTTTTCTTGAGAAATGTTTATTATTCCTTTGTATTTTACCAAGTGGTACAGAAAGTATGCTTAAATTCTCTCTCTCTATTGTCTTCCTGGTGGCAACTATGCTTCTTTGCAATTTCTTAGCATTTCCTTGTTTCCACCTCTAGTTTATGGCCTCTTAATATATATTTGGTGAGTTTGTCTTATTAAGTATATGAAGTAAAGTATGTTTGTTGACACCCTTTTTGCAATGACTTTTAAAAAAATGCAGCCTTTCTGTGGAAGCTAAATTGATGTAGTCTTCATACTGTTTTGTTTTCATGATCAAAGCCTCTTTTTTACTTATTTATTTGAGTAGGTAGTTTGATAATGTCAGAAACAGAAATGTAAAATTTCTCAAGGTCTTTTCAGAGTTCCTTGCGTATGTGATTGATTCCTCTTTGATTTGATTTTCAGATGTGGGTGGATGGTGGGGGGGGAAGGTCTTAGGGGCAGAGAGATGCTCAGGAGGGGTGGGTCCCCTGCCCTTTGCAGAGTGCATCCCCCCTGCATAGCTCACAGACTGCCCCCCCACAGGGCTACAGCCCCTCCAACAGGGGCCACAT
>NW_005842318.1:0-763 GCF_000455745.1 Alligator sinensis
GGTAATAACAAACCTGCGCACTACACTACCACGTTGCATATATGTAGCAATTAACAGGTGAATCATGTGATAAGTTCAGACGGGCCACACATGGGAAGTAATTATCACTCCATAAATATGTCCGTTCAGCTCTAAGGAGAGCCACAGGCCACAAAGTTAGTGCCAGAAAACACACAACTTCAAAGCTACTTTCTATCCAGCTTCCATCTGAACGTGTGGCAGGGCCCAGAGCTCAATGTCGTAGGCCAGGGGAGCAGAAGCAGCATTTCACCTTTACCGTCCCCATAGTCTCAAGGTCCACCTCCTCTGGTTCCCCTGAATCTCTTCATCCCAGGCCTAGATTTGGGGTAATCACTGCTGAGAGGGGCAGAGGGAGGCACAGAGCAGGGGCTGGGTATCAGACACCGGCAGAGCAGGAAGGAGGAACAGCTGCTCTCCCTGGGCTGCCCCTCAGGGCTAAGGGGGCTGAGAACCAGCCCAGCACTGCCACATCTTAAATATGAAATGATTGTATTGGAAGCTCAAAATTATCACGTTTGCAGAAAAACTAGTGCGCGCTGAAAAAAAATGCAAATAAGTGTAGTGCGCAGGTTTGTTATTACCCTAAAATAGAATAGTTTTCTGATAAGCATACTGTTAGGTTTACAATAATTTAGATTATTAAGAAGTATTAGCTTTACAGCTGAATACAAGGCATGACCTGTGGCCTAGCAATGCAGCTGACCACAAGGCAGATTGATAGCTAAGCCTTTGCTTGTGTCAA
>NW_005842318.1:5801-7811 GCF_000455745.1 Alligator sinensis
CCTCGCTGCTTTAAAAGGACAATACTGGGTCTGTGGCTCCCCCGCCTACCATAAAATCCCTGCCAAAGGAAAAGGTATCTGCTATCCGGCAATGCTAAAACCCTCTACGTCCTTCGCCACGCACCTTCCACGGAGCAGGTGGCAAAACAAGAGGGATTTGCAAAAAAGCCGTGATATAGTAAACAAATATCAAAAAACTCCGCTTACCAAAGGAGTATTAGTTGGGTGTTCTTTAGCAGGTATACTCCCAGGAATAGACACTGCTTGTCTTGGAAGATTTACACTACGTTTGCAAGCTGTGATAAAAATCATGGCTCATAAATTCAGTGAAGGTCACAAGGAACTCTCGAAGGCCGTTGCTGCCTTGGCTGACACCCAAGAAAAACTCCAACTAATGATAATTCAAAACCGTATAGCCCTTGATTTTCTCCTTGCTGCTCAAGGGGGAGCTTGTGCGGTTATCGGACCAAAATGTTGTGTTTGGGTTAACAGTTCTTTTACAATAGTACAAACCCACCTCAATGATGCAGCTGTCCATATCCAAAAAGCCGAAGATATAGCTAAAATCCCCAAAGACACATCTCTTAGTTGGCTCACTAATTGGTTGCCTTCCCTTACAGGATGGCTTAGACCTTTTGTATTAAGCTTAATCGGAATTGTTATAACTATAATCTGCCTGTTGTGCTGTTTTCAGTGTCTGTGCTCTCTAGGACAACAGTTTATGCAAAGGCAAGTAAAAATGTATGGTCAGTTTGTACAAATATCCAGCATCAATCATCAAAACCTAACCCCACAAGAAGTTAAATACCTAAAAGTGTGTTCCAAAATTTCTCCTGAAAAATTGGAACAAAGGGAGGATTTGTAGTGCGCAGGTTTGTTATTACCCTAAAATAGAATAGTTTTCTGATAAGCATACTGTTAGGTTTACAATAATTTAGATTATTAAGAAGTATTAGCTTTACAGCTGAATACAAGGCATGACCTGTGGCCTAGCAATGCAGCTGACCACAAGGCAGATTGATAGCTAAGCCTTTGCTTGTGTCAAGTAATCATTTTAACTGTATTAAGCATTTTCTGAGTTAAAAGCAGCAAGTATCTCTGTGTCTGTGTGCTGAAAAATCAGCTACAGCAAGAAGTAAGATAAGACAGGGAAACCATTGTTCTGGGTGCACTGGTTGTGTCCTTGAGAAGTATCTACTACTGTGTAAGGTTTTGCTAACATATTATAATGTTACTGTTACTTAACTTTTAGCTTTTAAAAAAGTGCTAGTTCAGCTTAATAGAAATATGCTGTTACAAAGATTTAAAAAGCACCGCCCAAATATTGCTTTTTTTTGTTAACCATGAAGTCTTGCCATGTTGTAATAAGTATAAAAGATCACCTCACCCTTAGGGGGGGGCCATTTTGCCTTTTGCTGGCTTTATGGTCTTTGCTCGAGCAAATAAACAGCTGTCTTTCTTTACCCGCATTGTCTGTCAATCAAATTACAGCTAGACAACGAACCTTAGGGAGGTTTCTCCCACCACATAAGTATGCAAATAAATCCTCACATTTAATTTATATTGCTCACTATCACTTGCCAGGGAGTGAATGAGAATTGGGTCATCAAAGCTGAAGCATTTCTAGGCAAGCTGTCATAACGTAGTGCTAGCAGCAAGCTCTAAAATGTGTTAAATTTCTCGGAGTGACTTGGGCTTTGTACGTGCTGCTTAGAGAATTATCAAACGCTTTAAGCACTTTTAGTATTATTTGTTGCCCAGACATTTTACAAGGGTGGAGATCATTGTGCAAATACGGTAATTATCCCCTGTGCCCCCGGCAGCGATGCGGGGCGGCAAGAAGCAGCCTGGCGGTCGGGAGCCAACACAACAGGACGCGCCGGGCACAGCGGCTCGCCGCTCTGCAACATGGCGGCGAAGGGGCGCGACGCAACGCTCCAGACCTTCTCAACATGGCGGGCGGCGCCGCACCTGCTCTGCCCTCCCAGACATGGCGCCCGCCCCGCCCCG
>NW_005842318.1:8112-32742 GCF_000455745.1 Alligator sinensis
GGGGGAAACGGGGGGGGCCGCCCCGGGCAGCGGCTGGAGGCGCTGCTGGAGAGCGGCGGTGCCCGGAGGAGGCCGCTCCGAAGCCAGGCGCGAGGCGGGGCAGGGGCGCACCTGCTCCCCGGCTGCCTGAGGGACCCTGTGGGGCGGGGAGGGCCCCGCTCCCCCATGCCCCATGTCACTTCGAAAAAAATCGAGGCTTTCTTAGGGTGGGTGAGCTCTCCTCCCCAGTGGGATGAGATTAGCCCAGCCCTCTGCTGCCAGGCAGTCTGCCTCAGGTCTGGCACTTAGAAGAGCAGCAAACTTCAGAGACTTTAGACTTTTTTTTTCCTGACACACCCCCCCCCCCCCCCCCCCCCCCACACACACACACACTAGGTGGTTCTCTGCCACGTGAAAGTGTCCACTTAAAGCAGCGCTTTTGGTGCCACCCTCCAGAAGCCCCAGCCCTTCACCTCCACTCTAAATGTTTTGAGGACAGGAAAATAATAGAGCAGTCTCACCCTTGCGCAGACCTTGGAAAGGCTGCAGCAGGGCAGGCTGGTTTTGGTGCTGTGGATTCCTGTTTGAAGTCTCAGGGTTTGCCTTGTGAATTGTGGTTGAACCCTAAGAGTGCTAATGGTGTGTGGCACCCTTGGAAGCATCTCGCAGCACCCTGCTTGAGACTCGCAGCCTTAAAGAATGAAGGGTGCAAAGTACTCGTGTGAGGAATGCACATTATCTTAATTTCTGTAACTTTCCAATACTTTGAGGGGGTTTGTTTGTTTGGTAAGGGATTTTATTGAAATACTGAATCGGCTTAAGATATCTCTCTTTCGTTGGGTTTGCATTGCCCAGTCCCTTCAAATATGCATAAGCTGGCTTTCTCTTCCTCCCTTTGGATACAATATGATGACATAATTGTAGGATGTAGATCAGGCGTGTAGGTGTGCACATTTACTACTTGTACTGTGTGTTTTGTTCAAAACTTGCTTTCTGTTCCCATAGGCACTGTGTACTAAATCCCCCTCCTGCAACCACATAGCATTTAAGCACAATCATTTATGTATTATGCACTGGTCTTTTGGGAAAATAGCAGGATGCTAACCCCTGTACGAAAAAGGTGTTACAAATTTAATTGGACATTATTCTTAGTGATTTCCTACTTGCTCCTGAACGGTGCCATTTGGCCATAAGTGTTAGGGCTCATTACCCTAAGCCATGGGTATCAAACTCATCCAGCCTCATGGACTGGATGAGTGGTGTGGGGCTGGTCTGTGGGCCAGATCCAGCCCACAGACACTTCCCCCATTCTTTAGCGCACTGGCTCCAGTGCCCATTTCAGCTGGTCTGGGACCTGCACAACATATGTGGATCCCAGAGCATCCAAAACAGGTGCAAAGTACAATCCTGGACTTGCCAGAGTGGGTGCTATGCAGCACAATGTGCCCACCCTGGCTGGACCATGCCACATCTGACACCCGCTTTAGGAACTGTGCCACACATGGTGCCAGTTTCAAGCAGTCTGGGACCTGTGCTGCCTGAAGGGCACTCGGGCTGACCCGAGACCCATGCTACATGCATCCAACCACAGGGGGTGCCCATTCTAGTCACTCCAGGATCTGTGCTGCACATGTCCATCTGCAGCAGTCCTGGAGCAGCTAGGGTGGGCATCACATGGCACATGTCCCAGATCCTACCCTCATGGCTGATCCAGTATGCATGGGTCCCCTTGTGGGTCTGCTCAGACCCAGGGGTTGAATGGCAGGGATCCATGGACTGGATTCAGCCCTTGGGCCATAGGTTTGACTTCTCCAGCCTTCAGTTTTAGGAGGGATGCTTTTGTTGGAAGAAAGGCTTGCTAACCTCAGGTTCTCACCTGTTTTTAATTAGCTAAAGATAGCCTGTCTTGTAGTTTGGGCAGTTTTGTTCTACTTTAGGTCAGGCTAGGAGGGAGTTTATATGGTGCTGTTGCTCGATTTGGGGAATGGCACCTGTGGTCTGCAGACTGGATCTGGCCCATGGAACCATTGGATCTGGTGTGCACAGCTGAGGGACTTCAGCAGCAGGAGGCTTTGTGTGCACTGTAGGTGTGCACTGTAGATGGGCTAGTAGAGAAAAATGGTGGTGCAGAGAAGTAGCTGTGGCAGCTGACAGTCCTACCACCAGCCTGCCTTGGACCTGAGCCTGGGTTGTTTTGTACACTGCTTGAAAAGGTGGCCAACTGCTGACTTAAATTAGTGATATTCTACCCAACCTGGGCTGGATCCTGTAAGGCAGGGGTGGGTAGTTATTTGGGCTGAAGGGCCATTTAACTAGTTTTGGTGAGTAGCTGAGGGTTGTACACGCATGTGCATGCACTACCTGCAGCTGAGCCTGCTCCCCAGAGCCCATAGCTGGCCCCTGCTGGCCATGTCTGCAGCTGGAACACATGGCCAAGCTAGCCTGAGTCAAGCCAAGCCAGTGCATGCGGGGCCCCTTCCCCCAGCACTGGCTGTGGCTCAGGGGTCTCTGCTTCCCAGCACTGATCAGGGCACCCAGCAGACACCTGGCAGTTATCTACTACTTCAGGTAGATGGTCTGGGCAGCTGCCAGTGGCAAGGAAGAGGCACTATGTGGCTGCACAGCATGGGCTGATGGAGCCCAGGGTCATCACAAATGGGCTGCTCCCAGCCAGGTCCAGCATCTGCCCATGGGGGACAGAGCCTGGCTGCGGGCCTTTGCACTGTCCTGTGCTGCTCTGCCATTAAGAGTCCTGGCACACATGCACACGCATAAATACACACCCACCCCGCAACTCCCAGGAGCCCTGAGGGTGGGATGGGATCACATGGAGGCCTGTGGGCAAAGGCTGGATAACCAGCACTTAGGCTCTGGCTCTAGCTTTCACTGGTGCCATGGGGAATGCTGGACGGAAGCAGCCCTGCCTGACTTGCTCCACACGGCAGACCTTTGGTGAGCCATGCTTGGGCCCTGGGCTCTGCTGGTGCCATGTGGTGCCAGGTGGGCAGGGCTGCTATCGCCCAGTGCCTCCTGTGGCACCTGGGAGATGGAGTCCAGCCCCACATACCCTGGGTGCTGCCTGCCAGCAGAGGCTGGGGCCTAAACACAGCTCACTCAGGGCCTCTGTGGCCAAACTTCATCTCTGGGGCCAGATTCAATCTCTAGTGCTGGGCGAGCAGGTGAGCTGGGCAGATCTTGCCCAGCGTCCCCGGCAGCACTGTCAGAGGTTGGAGCTACTGCCAGCACCATCTGCTTGCAGAAGCTGTGGCCTGTGTGTGGTTCATCCAGGGTCTGCCTTGCCATATTTTGCTCACGCCTGCTGTAAGTGTTCAGACCATGGGTGTGAGTCAGTGCCCCAGATCTGCCTTGCGGACCAGTGGTTCAGCACCACTGGCTTAGATGATTTATAATGGTTTGCATTTGAACTGCCTCTGTACTTTGTCTAACTGTTCTATCACTTTCTTGAGAAGTGATCAGAACTGAATGTACTCATTTTGGTGAGAGGTCTTATTGATTTACAGTAACTTCTCGTTAATTTGCCATTGCAAGGGAAATGCAGGTAATGGTAAATTATTCAGTAGTGACAAACAATCTGGAGCTGGTAACTGGGTGGGGTGGTTAAAGGGGACTGGTGGGAACAGGGCCATGGGTGAGTTAAATTGTAGTGATGAATTATCCCCTAGGAAAATTAAATAAAGGTTTACTATTTATGCTATCATAATATTTTCTGTTATCTTGCTTATTTATCTTAACCAGTGATTTGATTAGATTTTTATTATCTAGCTACTGGTCCTAGACTCTGGTGTGTGACAGGTTACCCCAGGTGGGGTAAGGGAGGCTGGGACCAGCATTGGGCTGGCCCCAGCAACTTTACCTGGGGGCCTCCTGGGGCTGCAGCAATGCCAACCCTGCCACTTGGAACCTGGCTGGCAGCTGGAGCATGGCTCCGGTTGGCCTGGCTCCAGTTTTGAGCAACACACACTTTTTCTGTGGGTTGACCCCTGGATACCCAGGGGTCAAACTCCTCTCCTCTCTCTCCCCCCACTCCCCCTGCCCCACTCACTTGTAGTACAGGGAACACCCGAACCTGTGGTATGTGGCATTGCAGACGTGTCTGCAACACCACCTATTGCACAGCAGTGCTTGTCTGGATGGGGCCCTAAGTGCAACTGGATAACGACAAAGAAAACAAAATGTGTCATTAGAGACTAAAAGAAAGATTTATCTTCAGTAATGCTTACACAAGCTTAATCATCTATGTTTTTATCAAGAAAATAAAACTACCTAAGAAAATATCCAGACGCTATCCAGCTTATGAGCTCTATCTGTATGGGGAAGGAAATTATGCTGAAGAAAACAAAAATTTGTTGCTGACAGGGATTCCAGTTCTCTTCCTTCCTGGCAATGCTGGGAGTTACAAACAAGGTAAGAATATAATAAGTAAATATTGAAGTCTGTAGAGTGTTATTTTTATTAGCTGAAGACGGGAAAGGTTTGTGTGTTTGATACATTACTAAAGGAGTGGGCTGTAGTCAAGCCCAAACACAGTAGATGTATTCATAAGCCTGCGTGCTTCAGGATTTGTGCTGACAGGAATGGCACGTTCCTGACTTACACCACCACGGAATGAAAAGACTGAATTTTTGGTTGTTATAGCTCAGTTGAAGTCAGCTGATGTGCACTAGTTGAGAATCCAGTCTGAGATATTTACATGTATCTTACTGGTATTTGCAGAAAAGAGACTCATAAGTCACCATTGTTATCTCATGGATGGAAGCATGGTATGAATGTTTTCAGGCCAGTGCAGGAGGACAAGTGGTAAAAAAAAACTTTTGCCTTTATTAAATTAGAGCTTCCATTGCTACCACAAATGGGCATCCATGTTTAATTGTGGGCCTTATTTTTACTATACTGAACATAATCTAAGAGGCACTTGAACTTCCAGAACTAATTAACTCCGTGATTTCTGCCTGGATCACTCTAACTGCTCTAAGTTTGCTCATATATGCAGGAGGAATCCATAAACTGTGTTGTGACAGCATTGTGCCATGGCTGCAACGAAAGGTTAATACTAAACTAGCTCCTATACAATTCTGAGACATTTGTGATATCAAATTCAGTCTCAAATACCTTAGAAATAAAAGTTCTCCCTCACCCGTTTATGAAAGCAGTTTCAGTATCCTCTGCTGTGTTTTAGTTCGTGGGTGTTCAAGTATTTGTGTAGCCTGTTTGTTTTTCTACTCGGTGTAATTCATTATTTCCTGCTATGCTTCTAATTCTCAAATGAAATAAATATGTTTACGATACCGTCACTTTTCTGTACAGATATAATATTTTAAAATGATGTGGTATTCTTGAAAGTGCTTTACCAGCATTGACTAATAAAAACAAAGCATAAAAACAGCGTTACTGTTGGGGCAGTCTTCATTTAAAATGTTACTCTTGTTTTACAAAATGTGCTTTGAAACTGAACTATTCAAACTTACGGGGATGGCAAAACTTTATTTGTATGCAAGTAGAATGTCCTTCTCCCTGAAACCAGTTTGTTAGTCAAATCCTTCTTTTAAAAAATTAAATACGTATTTAGGATGACTTTACATTCAGTTTATGAATAAATTATGCTGGTGTTTTTGATCTGCAGTTCTTAACTTCTTAATTTGAGATCATATGTGCTTAGTTATAAGCAGAAGACAGTCAAATATTACATAATTTTAGTTTTAGAAAACAAATGGCACTTGTGGACAATCATGGCTAGAGAAGATTGAAATAATCATTGTAGAAAAGATATGGACACTTCTTATTATGTTTAAAGTATGTACTGCAAATCTCTGTGAATTAATCGTGTTTCTGAATACACAGCAGTACGTAAGTATGGGGCAGTAGAATGCGTTTGAATGTGATCACTAGGAATCAAAGGGAAATAAAAAAAAAAAATGATTTGGGAAGGAACACCATATATAATATACAACTTAAAATTAGGACCCTTAGTAGTTTCTCTTCAGTGCTTTGAAGAGTTGGTTTAGAGAGATCACAGTTGTTGATCATAAACATTCTTCTTTCAAGCTCCTTGTTAAAACTAAATAAATGTTACCTTTCTAGTTTAATTGGTGATTCTTATTCTCCCTCATTGTACATATAGCTTTGTATTCTAGACTTTATATTGGTAGATAAATGTACTTGCTGTAGAAGACATTGTGGCCCCTGAGCAGGACTATCTGCTGCTACTTTAAAATAAACAAAGTGAAAGTATGTCCAGTTTAGCAGAGCAGTGTTGCTACTTTGTGTATGCTTGTTATGTGGATAAACTGAGGGTACTTGTTAATTTGGCAAGTCTCATGAGCATTAAAATTTACTTTTTTAAATATACAAAATATACAGAGACTTGCTGGAGGAGGGAGGATCTGGTGTGAGGTGAAATTAATTATTCCAGATCTAGGAGTAGTATGTTCTTGAGTTCTTATTTTGTGTCTGATCCCGACTTGCTTTGTAACTGTTGTAAAGCATTTATTCTTTATACCACAGCTTCCCATTTGTAAAATCAGGACAAGCTTTTTAGCTGTTTACGTGAACATTAAGGATATCAGTAAAAACACATTTAAAATTGATTTAAAATGAGCTAATTGACAGATTTCAAAATAGCATCAGTGGGAAATCAAATGGAGATACTTTTAGGCCCAATACTTCTCTTCTATCAACTTAGTAGCATCTAATATTAAAATATCTGCTAATAAAGTTTGTAGATAACAATGAGTGGTGTGACAGTACAGTCATATAGACAGTTTTGTAATCTGGGCTCTTTTAAACAGTGTGCTTTATTGAAGCCAAATGCAAGGTCATCTATCACTAGGAATATGAAAAGCAGATCATACCTATAGAATTGGGAACCTGGCTGGTAGTGACTCTGAAAAGTATTTAGTGGACCAGCAACTGAACATGAACTCCTTATACGATGCTCTGGCACAATGACTTGGCAACCTTCCCAAGCCATGGGCCAGAACAATCTAGCTCCAGTCCAGCACAGGCTGGGGGGCTTCAGCAGTGCATCGGTGACAGGGGCTTTTGTATGCTCTGAGGCTGGGCAGCTGGAAGCTGCACATGTGCCACAGCCTGGGAGGTGAGAAGAAGTACCCTGCTACCAGAACCCCACAGTTTAGCAGGCTGGATTCAGTGGCTCTATGGGCTGTGTGTTGCAACTCCCAATCTGGTAAATATAATTCAATAGGTACTGATCCAGCATACAGGTTTTATAAAGGATATTGAAAATTGGAAAATGTGCAGAGAAACACCACAAAAAGTGACTTTGAGAGCTGTAAAATTATCATAACAAAAAACAAGAGTTCAATCTACTAGATTATCAGAAGTCAGGAGTAGACTTCAAGGTTCTTATACGCTGTAATCATGAAGAGAGAATACCCGGAATAAAGGTTTCCTCAATCTAGCAGGCATAGTGAGAAGAATTTGGCAAAGAGAAACATACCTGTAAATTAGAAATAAATATTTAACACATACAGTTATTTAACATATAGGTTGGATTATCTTGTGGTACAGACTACCAGAGGAGGTAATTGGTGCTCATGCTCTCCCTCTCCAGATTGAGACTAGATGCCTTTCTGCAATATATGCTTGAGTCAGACGCACATTGTTGAGCTTAGTATAGGAATAACTTGATGAAATTGTGTGGTTAGTGCCTTGAACATGTAAAGTGTGATTTTATTTTTTATTTATTTATTTATTTATTTTTTGGGGAGACATGGTTGTTTAGCTCTTTCATTGGGGCTCACTGAGGATATTTGATTTGTGAATCTCTACCCTCAGAAGATATTTCTAGGAGATGCAGCAAGATTGAGATATCAGAATATTGTACCCTAGGAGAAATTGGCAGTTTGATTCCAGATGGATTCTTTTTCTGTAGGACAACTTTTCCTTGGAGCCTTTATTTTACCTTCCAAAGCTGTACTAATCTCCAAACTGCAGATGAATTTCCCCCTTTGCCAACCTGTCATCCTCATCTGTAGTCTCTAATAACACTATTTGCAGCCACTATTGGTAGTAGTTCCCGCTCTATTTTCTTGTCTCCATGGAAACTTGCTAGCAGTGCTACAGTGTGAAAGCCATGCTTAATAGCAGCCAAGGATGGGCAGGGCAGATATATCATGTATGAGATCTTGAGAGAGAAGATTTGTCCCTGCAAGGTTCAAAATTTGGGAAACAAAGGAGTGGAAAGGATTTACCAGGATGGGAGCTGAAGGGCTTCCTATCTAGCTCAGCATTTGAAACTCAGGCTGCACAGAGCCAGGGTTTGCAAAAGACTTAAAAAAAAAAATCTAAAAATGCTAGTATTTCTAGCATCAAAGTCTAAAACAGCATTACCATCTTTTTGTTACACTCACAGACTAACAGAATGATAACTTCATGCACCGCCACGTACTGGTAGTTATCTGTGTGCCTACAATTAAAAGTGTGAGCGTGGGGGTAGGGGTAAGGACTTACTGCATATCTGAGCTGCTTCACTGTAATGCTGTCAAGGCCCACAGTTAATAAGAAACAGGGACTTGATTGTGCCTCTTCAGCTTCATTTTTATTTTTATTTTTAGTCTCTGTGGCCGCTTTACTCCATGGTATAAGATAAACCTGAATGAAACTGGGCAGTGTTGCCCTGACTTCAGTTTTCATTTAACACAGGATAATTGCAGCTACAGGGGCATTTACCACAGAGTACCTGAGATGTGGTAAACAATAGAGGTGCACCGATACTTTGGTCTGATATCAGATTCGTACCAGTATAAAGAAAATGGTCTGTATCACATATTGACCTTATGGGGCCGATAATTTGGCAGATAAATGCCCGTGCTGTGTGCAGCTGCGATACAGCATGCAGCAGAGCCAGCAGTGTGGAGAGCTGCTTCCAGCTGGTAAGTCGGGGTGGCGGGGTGGGGATCAATGCCCTCCACGGTGAGGGAGGGGGCAGAGGTAGGCACTTCTCAGCCGGGGTGGGGAGGACAGGGCATGCAGGATGGAGGCACGGCTTGTGGGGTGGGGGTGGCTCCTGCTGCTGCTTGTACCCCGGGGGGGGGGAGTGCCACCGGATCTGCGTGAGGCAGGGTGAGCTGCAGCTGCGGGGTGGAGCCAGAGGTGGTGCGGCATGGCTCTTCTAACCAGGAGCTGGGCTTGGAGCAGGCTCTGGTGGCGCTGGGAGGAGGCTGCAGCCACCCCAGATTTCACCTCAGCTCCACTCCCAGCCTTGTGCTTCTGCCTACCACCCGGCACAGCCCTGGCTGAATGCCCCACCTCCACCCAAGTGCCAGGAAAAGCTGCAGCTGGGCTGGGCAGTGGGTGGTAGTGCGGGGCTGGGAGCAGAGCTGTAGTGAAATCTGGGGTGGCTGCAGCCCCCCTCCCAGCGCCACAGCAGCCTGCTCCAAGCCCAGCCCTCGGCAAGAAAAGCCCCGTGCAGCACCGGCTCCGGCTCCACCCCACAGCTGCAGCCTGTGCCACGTAGATCCAGGGCTACATGCCCCTTTTCACCCTCCCGGAGTAGAAGCAGCGGTGGGAGCTGCCCCCACCCCACAAGTGGCAGCTCCAGCCCCTACCCTGGCTGGGCAGCACCTGCCCCTGCCCACTTCCTCACTGCGGTGGCGGGGAGTGTTGTTCTGCCTCCCCACACCCCTTCCTTCCTTCCTTCCCTCCTCCCCTTCCACCACACTGGACTTACCAGCTGGAGGCAGCTGTAGTGGATATCAGATCAGTATCAGCCAATATGCTTCCTTAAATATCGGCTATCAGTATCGTCCCCCAAAATCTCTATCGGTGCACCCCTAGTAAACAAGTTCCTTTGGGTAAATGCGCTGTCTTTTATTAAACCAACTAAATAGGTGGAAAAATGTTCTTTGCAAGCTTTCGGGCATAAACACCCTTCTTCAGGTGTTACCTACCTTACTGGTAGGTAAGGAAGGGAAAATGAGGTGATACCTGGGATATGCTCTTGATCAAGCTGCAGGGGTAAAGCAGCAGCACTTATTTGTATTGTGTATGGCAGGTGGTCACTGAGGTATATTAGATGAGTTGCTGATTGAATCTTGCCATCTTCCTAAAACTGAATCTGTCTGTGAATTTTCCATCCTCCATCTTAGCAGGTTTGGCTTCTACATTTCCTTTTTCATTATTATTTTTTTTAATAGAAACTTTAAGTATTCTTTGCTTTGTCAAAGTTTTTTTGCATAAAAAAAATCTATTTACTTCATGTTCGGCTTGTTTAAGCAACACTGATACTTTCATTCTTATTTTCCATAGATATGCCTTTATGGATTGATTTGTCTTTTAGGAAAGCCAACCAGTGCTTTACTTTCTGTTCAGTCTGCCGCAGCACCAAGTGCAGCACATGCCCAGAAGAAACATTGCGTTAGTTTGACCCAACTCACCCAACATCTGTATAGATTGTGCGCTTCTGTGGGGGGGTTTAGCGTTAAAAAGACTGCTGAAGTGCCTGATCTATACAGACGCGGGGGAGCCAGGTCAAAGTAACTCGCTTCCTCTTCCAGTAAAGCACTTTTTTTTTTTTTCACGTCTGTCACCAGCTGATGTTCACAGAGTGAGCAGTGATCAGGTTTAAAGAGCTTGAATATTCAGTGGATAAAAGGTAATGTTTGTGAGAAGTTTCACCATGACTTTTTGTGCTATAGAGAATAACAGTAGTGTCTGTTGTTGAGAGAGCCATTTCTCTGATTAACAAATGAAATTTCTTTCCCCAGTGCGTTCTCTTGGCTCTATAGCACTTAGAAAGGCAGAAGACATTGACTTCAAGTACCATTTCAATTTCTTCAGTGTCAATTTTAACGAGGAGCTGGTTGCACTATATGGTGGTAGTCTGCAAAGGCAGACCAGATTTGTTCATGAGTGCATAAAAGTAATCCTTAAATTGTACAAGGTAAGAAGTGAGAAATGTAGATGAATGGTATTTTCAGATTTTTCTTCTTTTCAGAGGATTTTTGTCCATTGAAAATTTGTGGGGTGAATTTTTTAAGCGTATAGATCAGAGCTTTCCAAACTTTTCATGTTGGTGACACGCTTTTTAGACATGCATCATTTCGCGACACAGTAATTCAGTTCCGGGGGAGGGGCCGAGGGAAGCAGATGCGAGTAAGGGAGTGCCGCGGTGCCCTTCCGCAAAATTTTCTGCATTTCGCGCGACACACCTACACACTGCCGCCAACACACTAATGTGTCGCGGCGCACAGTTTGGAAAGCTCTGGTATAGATTCTCAGTTTTGGGGAATTGCAAGAAAGATGCTGCTGCTTTGTTCATGATTTGTCAACTTCTTGTATACTCTGGTGGAATGCCCTGAGCCTTGGCTTGGTTCTTTCTCATATTTTTAGATAAAATACTTCTATTTTTAATATATTTACTTTTTTCCATTTGAGATGGAATTGGCTAATATTTCCTTCCAGAAATGTTTCTTGTCGTGCTTGGTACAGTGTTATAAACATTTATCATCAGTTAGAAACTACTGTTTCTGAAGTGTAACATTAACTACATAACACTTTTGCCTTGTAAGTCCCTGTAACTCTCTGTGTTAGCTTGGTTTTGGAGGACCAATTTTGGATAAATTAATAACAACTCATCAAATGCTTAATGTGGATGTTTTCTTTGAGCAGCATGGTTTATTTCGGGGAAAAGATGTATGCCTGTTTATTACATGAGTTATCTTTTTTAAGTATTTGTTTCATTAAAAAGACTGCTTTCATGTAACTTTGAGTGATTACTTAATGCTTCTTTTTTTAAGGATCGTGAATTTGCACCAAGCAGTGTTGCAATAGTAGGCCATTCCATGGGTGGTCTTGTAGCAAGAGCATTGCTTACTGTAAAGAACTTTAAACCTGAGCTTATCAACCTCCTCATTACACAAGCCACACCTCATGTTGCACCTGTAATGCCTTTAGACAAATATCTTACTGGTAAGTTTACTTCTGTTCAAATCGTTACATTGGATGCTTGCTTATTCTTTTTTATTAGTGTTTGTGAGTGGATGGAAGTTTGTTACGTAGTGTGTGGCCTGAAGACTTATAGGACAAGTAGTGAACTCTGTGATGTTCTAGTAAATCTTTCCCTGCTTTGCTACCGAGAATGAAAATTAGAATATTAAAGCAATAGCATTCTTTATCAAGTAAACATCAAAATAAGATATCTATTATTAAATAATAATAGCAGGGGTGGCATGTGGCAAAAAGAGCAAAATTAAAGGAGCTGTTGTGCAGTGCACTTCTGCCATGATTTAGATAGCTCCCTATTCATAATGCATCCTTTCACGTTGTAAGAAGCATAGCTCCCTCTGATTTGCTTGAGCATCACTTATCCTAGACCCAGAAGTATAACATTGCTTCTTGACATGTCAAAAATGGGAACAGAAGAGGGACTGCTGCTAGGCTGTCAAGAACAGCTCTAACAAACCTTACTTAGTTGACAGTATCTTGTTTTCTTTGTTATAAAATAAGCTTATGGTAAAACTAGAACCTATTTTTAATACTTTTTTTTAAAGATTTTTATACAGCTGTAAACAATCATTGGATTTTAAAAGCCCAGGATGTAAGAAATCTAACTATCCTTTCTGTGGCGGGAGGATTCAGAGATTACCAAGTTCGTTCAGGACTGGCTTTTCTACCCAGATCGAGTCAACATAATAGTGCCTTATCTGTTGTGGTAAAATCTTTTTTTTATTTGAATTTTCTTCTAATGAAATTGTTGGGTAACTATTTGTGGAGCAACTCTGCCTCTGAATAAAATGTACAGTACAGTATAGTATATTTTTAATTCAGTGAAACTAGGTGTGAAAACATGAATCTGATAATGGGTGGTATAAAAACTTGGTGGCAAACAAGTAGAGAGAATATTTCATGTTGTGCTTATTTTTCCCCTTCTGCTTCAAAACTTCACAGATGTTAAAATTCACTGAAAATCTGATTTTTATTCTGCCTCCCTTGTAATAAAGTCTTTTTATGAGACTGAGAGATTTCAAGAGGTGGATTGAACAAGGGTAATATTCCATAAGAACACCTTTCATTTTCTGTTTGATAGGGCTTTTCACTTGCTCAATATGTGCATACATGGGTTATCAACATGCATATTACCTTTGGCATGACTATAACAACACTTCTACTGCTGTAAGGTGGGGTGACTGTTCTCCTTGTATCAGCTCCTGGATTGTATAAGTGAAGCTAAACTGCAATAATTTACCCTTGAATAAAACAGGTGGTAACGATTGCATTTTAGCTTCTCCTTACCATGGGATAGAGCAAATGGACAAAACAGAAACAGATGAAAAGTGTGTCCCATTATTTCCACTTTTCCCTCTCCCTTTCCTTTTTTTTTGTTTGGTATACTTGGTTCATCTGTCCACACTTTGTTATACACTTAACACACAGCTTTCTATTAATATCCCCTCCATCTGCTTTTATTATATGGAATGGTTTACTTGCGGCCAAATGGAAATGTGGGCATCTTAAAAGTCTAGTTAATTGCAATTAACTTGCTTGTGATGAGTATCAACCTTTTTCTCTGAATCCTGTTTCTCACATCCTGAGAATTGAGTGGTTAAATTAGTTCCTGACTGATAAATGAGAAGCATCAGTCACTTAACATTTGCAAACTGATTCTTGTTGAATTTCTAGCAGCTTCTTGGTATTCAGCAGGGAGCAGTAGTCAGTTGTACTTTATTATAATTTATTTTAGTAACAAATGTACATCTTTTTCTTACTTTGGTTCAGACCTTGCTGTGGTTATCTGTTGCCTTCAAACTAACTTATACTGAACTACATTTAAGTGTGTGTGCTCTCAGGAAAGGCTTTGGATATGAAAATGCATTGACTAATGACTAGTTAAAAGGATGGAATGTGCATTTATCCCCTTGTTCCTGTGCCAGTGTTGTTTTCTTTTTACTCTTTGGTGTTTATTCCCCAAAATATAAATGGCAGTCATATGCCTGCTTGGTCTTAATGTTGCTCGATTTAAACAATATAGGATCTTTTAGTTTCCTTTCATATTGTATCCCTTCTTTGCACCTCTTCTGGTTTGAGTTCTTTCTTGAACATGAATAACCAGAATTATACACGGTATTCCAGGTGAGGTCTCACAAGTACTTTTTACAGTAGTAATGCTTCCCTTAATACCTTCCCTGATACACCCTAGAATCATTTTTGTCTTTTTCAGGATTGCATCTCACTCAGTTCATAATTTTCCTATAATCAACCACTGCACCCATGTCATTCTTCTCATTTTCTAACCGATGAGCTCCCAGTTTATAACAGAAGTTCTTGTTATTAGTTCCTAAATGTATGACTTTATTTTGAACTATTGAGTCTTATCTTAAGACTATTATTCTAGTTCTCAAGGTCATTCAGTTCTTCCTGTATGATATTCTGATCCTCTTTGTATTAATAATACCTCCCAATTTAGTGTCATCAGCAGACTTCACAATCACACTCCATTTTTTGCCAAGGTTTGATGAAAAATTAAGCAATTTGGTCTCAAGATCAATCCTGGAGGAACTCCAGTAATAACCTCCATCAAGGATGATACTTTCCCTTTAAAAAAATTCTGCTCTTGTCTTCCTTTTGGTTAGTTCCTCACCCATGTCTTGCTAATCCTCATCCTTTTCAGCTTAATTTATACATTAAGAAAGCTGTTTTCTAAAATATATGCTGCTGAAATGATATGGTTTTAATTCTCAATATAATTATAAGGCTAACTAAGCTTTTAAATTAATATTATGACATTACTGATATTAAATCTTTGATTAAGTACCAAAAAAAAAATATTTTTTTTTCTGAACAGAGCTCAGCAGTTCCTCGAGCATGGGCTTCAACAGACCACCTCTCCATAGTGTGGTGAGTTCATTCATAAAACAAACAAACAAAGTTAGGTGACAGACATGACTTCTATTTTTTTTTCCTGCTTTCATCACTATATGTCACTTCATTTAATCTCAGCATAATTTTCTGGTGACTACTTGCCCACTTTTTCTGTGGTGTTATCTTTAAATAAAATTTTAATTGCATTCTCTCTCCTAGGTGTAAAGAACTGATATTGGCTACCATTAGGGCATTTTTTGATCTCATTGATGAAAACACCAAACAGGTTTGTAGCTCCACTCTCTTCCATATGCTGAAATAAAGTGCTTTTCCAGCTAATAACATTTCAACCAGCATTGTAATATTAGGGATGAATACTGTATACTAGTTTTTCTGCATTATTCTTCCTGGTAATTCTATATCACTCTGGTAAATCTGTGCTACTTTTCCCCTGTGCTGAGCACTAGTTCGTTCCCCGCTGCCACTGCTAGCCTGGGCCCCGTGCCAGCTCTGGGCTCACCTGTTAGGGCTGAGCCACGGCAGGAGCAGCTGGGTAGAAGCTGCTGCTCAGCGTGGAGGAAAGCAGCCCCCACACTCATCACTGCCAGGCAGTGTTTGCTGCAGCTGGCCACCTGGAGCTTGCACTGCACTAGGCTGCAGTGCAGCTGTTTCACCCCCGCCTCTGTGCTGCCCTGTGGTTGCTCCCACATGGCCACTGCTGCCATGCTGGCCAGCACAGAGGTGACGGTGAAGCAGCTGCGCTGCAGCCTAGCACAGTGTGAGCTCCAGGCAGGCAGCTGCAGCAAGCACTACCCGGGGTGGGGCACTTTCCTTCATGCCAAGTAGCAGTTTCTGGGGAACAAGCTGGTGTTCAGTGCAGCGTAAAAGCAGCTGCTCTCCCTTCCCGTGGCCAGTGCCCGGTGCTGTAGCCACTCAGAGCCCATGCAGGGCTGCCTGTGCCTGCTTTCTGTTGCACTGCGGCAGTGACACAGCAGAGAGGCAGGACAGCCCCGCGCGGGCTGTGAGTGGCTGCAGCAGGAAGCGCTGGCCACGGGGGAGGAGGCCCACTTTTCCACCATGCTGAGCACCAGCTCATTCCCCGCTGCTGTTGCTCAGTCCAGATGGGCAAGCACAGGGGTTGGCATGTGCTGGTCCCCACCATTACCATGGGGCTGGGGTGGGGGCACTGGGAGTGGGTGGGGGCACTGGGAGTGAGCAGGCGCACAGGAGCCAGCGGCAGCTGGGTGGGAGCACAGGGCCTGCGCCAGTGTCCTGGGACCAGCACTGGCAGGGCCCAGAGCAGGGCGGCAGGAGCGTGGGGTCCCTGCCAGCAGGGGCTCTATGGAGCCAGGTCAGCTCTCCCCTCTCCCTGCTGGTGCAGCCCAGCCCAGCCCAGCCCCACAGACCCTGTCAGCCCACACCCCACATTCCTACTGCTCCGTTCTAGGCCCCGTTGGCACTGGCCCTGTGACACTGGCACAGGCCCCGTGTTCCCGCTCACTTCCGCCTGCCCCTGCCAGCACTTTCCCGCCACCTCCTGGCTGCATGGCTAGACCGTGGGACTTAGCAGGAGCTGGCCCAGCCCTGAGGACTGAGACTATACCTGCGGTCCTCCTCCTCCCCCTCTCCCTTACCTGCATTTTCTGCGCTGGCACAGCCATGAACAGCCCCATGGTCCCAGGCCAGAAGCCCCTTCTAGGCAGGGATTTCTGGTTGAGGGGGCGGGGCTTGCAGGAGCCTGCTGGGGCTTCCCCTGGGTCCTACTGCCCCTGGCTCCTGTCATCTTTGACAGGAGCCACGGGGAGGTAAATATTAATTTTTTTAATTTTTTAGGGGCCCCACAGGCCAGATAGAATGGCCTGGCAGGCCAGATGCAGGCTATATCTTGCCCACCCCTGTGTTACATGTTCCTCTCTTCTTGAGGTGTAGGTTTTAGTTACGGAGGTTCCTGGTTGTATTCTCCATGTGCCAGAAAAAGCATGGTCATTTATACACATATAGATGTCCTGTGATTTTTGTGAATGCAAATTGAAGTGTCATTTTTTTCATAAGTGTTCATTTTTAGATAGCCTAAGGCAAGGGTGACCAACCTGTGGTACATGTACCACAAATGGCATGAGGATCTCTGTGTGGTATGCAACAAATCAGGGAGAGTGCCAGCAGCAAAGTGATAGATTGGGAGGAAGCAGATCAGGCAGGGGATTGGAGTGGGGCTTATTTTGTGGCACGCCTGCCAAAAAGGTTAGTTTCCACTGATTTAGGGGAAAGCTAATGAATTTACTCTTGTCCTTTTTTTGCTCATATTTTATTAAATATAGTTTTATTATTTTTTTTCCCCCACCTGCTTGCTTTCTTTGTTTCTCTTGCATCTCACAGTTGGATAAAGTATTTGAAAAATCTTTAACACTGTTTTTTCCTATTCCTGACTCTTATCGTTTTAGAGCAGTAAATGAAAAAAAAAAATAAGAAAGAGGTCTGATGGCTGAAAATATCCAATAGCAGAGCCCATATCATTGGCGATGCCCTCCCAGATTTCTCTGTAGCAGCAGGGCATGGGGCTGCAGCCTGGCCAGATCCAGGACCCAGCAGCAGTAAGGGTGGCAGCAGCAGCATGGAGTTGTGCCACCCACTATGGTGGTGGCATGGAGTTATGCCCCACCACTGTCAGCACTTACACGTCGCCTATAGCCCATGTCATAAAAAGTGAATGGTCAGTTATTCTTTGAGAGCCTTCATTTGATACAGGCCTTCACTGTTCTCTCAAGATTGCTCAGTTAAACTCTTCAACATGTAATGCTTAAGGATAGGAGACTGCTTTTTTCTGAAGTTGACTGACATTGGGCAGTAGGAGTAAAATTCTTTAGGACTTACTTGGGTTGGCCCTCATGATTCCATGTTTTAAAACCACACTTGCAGAGAGTGAAAGGGAGATCAAACAGGCTCATTTTTAGAAACAACATTTTGATGCTGTTTGGACATTTGAAATGTTTGTTAAACCCAGGAATTAGGATTTGTGGGCACAGGCAAATCAGTTGGCAAAAGGTGAAAAATTAATTTGTCACATGGCTCTCCAATTTATCACATTGGCACCTGTGTATGTGCCTCTGCATTGCAACGTAGTTAAAGCTTTTTGATTTTATGTATGCATAGTTATCTTTTTGCATTACTTGTTAAGTTCATACTTTGTATATTGCAATAATTGAATGTTAATAGGAATCCTAGAAAAACAGGGCTGGAGGGGACCTCATGAGTACAACCTTCTGCTCAACCATTGTAGGCAAGTGTCAGTCTAACCCACTCCTAAAAACTTCTACAACCCTTCTCAGGAATCTGTTCCATTGCTTATATATGCCCATTGTTTAAAAGTTCGTAATATCTAGCCTATATTTCCTTTCTTTCAACTTAAGACTGTTTCTACTTGTCTTAAGTTGAAAGACTTAAGTTGTCCTGTCTCCTGCAGCTACAGAGAAAAGTCTATCGCCATCATTTTTATAACCACTCTTCAGGTATTTGATGTTGATATGTAGTGTTGATATTCTGCAGTTATTGAATTAAAAACAGAAACCCTGTTCACCTCTGTCATCTTGACATTCTGATTCTGACTCTTAATTACTAAAACTGCATAACTGGTTTACTGCTTTGGTAATTCATGTAAACTACATAAAATGCTAACACATCTTGTATTTTTAGATAACTGATGATCCAAAGAAAAGATTGTCAGTACTGAATCACCACTTTGTGAAACACCCAGCAAAGCTGTATGCGGAAAACCCTGAAACACTTACTGAACTTACAGGTTTGCCACTCTTATTTGTTACTGGGACCAGTGTTCATGGATACTGCGTTGTTTAATCTCCTTGTAACCAGACTTCTGCAGCAGACTCTGTTCTCTTTTAGGTACCATTCAGGTAATATTTCTAGTGTGTGGAAACAATTTGTGGGGCTTGACATTTGCTTTCTAATGAACTGAGCTTGCTATAGGATCTGCTGGGGCAAAGATATCTTTGTCACTTTTGAATTCTTCAGATTCTGGGGGCCTGCCAGGAACCAAAGGTTGTTCCAATTTATGCCTGGCTGTCAATGGCCCTGAGACATTGCTTCAGCATAGCTAGAGGTGAGAAATGTTTGGACTATATCTCTTCCTGTGGCCATCTTTTCCACGCTGACTGAAGGTGACTTTTGTATGTTGTGTATAATCACTCTACCAGGTACTCAGATCTGCTGATTCAGTTTCTGATATTTATTACTACTAGGGAGGGGAATAAGGAGAGAACTCTTGACTGAGAGTCCCATGGATCTTTTGTAAGCCAAGAATTGCAGAGACTTGATGGTTTTTTTTTTAAGTGGGCTGGATGGTGGAAAATTATTCCCTTTGGTCAGGCTCTTTAGTTTATAATATAATGGATGTAGTGTAATATGTTAGATTTTCATTATTCAATTTCTCAGATTTCCCCTCAATTTTAAAAGCAATTAGGAATGTATTTTAATCTGAATTTTGTTGTCATTTGGCTAAATTTCATAGACATTAGGGCTGGAAGGGACCTCGTAAGATCATCAGGCCCAGCCCCCAAATTTATCCTTTGTCATGCCATTGAGTTTAATGAAGTTACCCTTGGAATCAATTTGCCTCTTTGTTTTATATGTTGGCATCTCTAATAAAGCCATCTAAGTTATTCCCCCAAGGCATATTTCTATTGGCTATAATTCCTTTTTATAGCTCATCTTCTGCTCCTGATTCTTTATAGGCTAGAAGAAGGCAGGGCAGGCTTACACCTCACAAACAAATTTAAAAAGTGCAATCTAGCCTGCCTTCTGCCCCACTTGAGAGTAATATGCCTAACTACTTCTTTCTGTATGTCCTGTCATGTGAATATGTTATTGGGTAAAGATAATGTGGTGTGGTTGTTGTATTTCCTTTGCTTAGCCTCCATACTGTCTTTGAAGCCAGAGGGCAAGTTTTTCTTTGAGACCTTGATTGTGAAGAGACTCATGTCTATTTATTAATTTGGAAAGTAAAAAAAAAAAAAAAAAAAATTAGATCTTTGGGTGTAATTGGTCTCTGTATAACTGATCTTTAGCCATAATATGCAATTCTGCAAGGCAGTCCTGATAGTTTGATTGTGGGTCTGATCAGCTATTTTCTGGGAATGTGAACAAAGAGATATTAAATACATTTTGTTAAAGCGGAATATTTGTTATAGTTTGTAAATGTCTGCTGAAGATTACTGTTATACAGTATAGACAGTTCATAGAGTAACATACCAACAAGGCAAGGCTTAAATCTATTTGAATTGTGCAGAAGTGAATAAATCAAAGCATGCTTACTTCTAGGAGCCTTCATTTGGATTAAAATCAAAACCTCAAAATGGAACTATACAGTATACAATGTAAGTAACACTCTTTTCTTTTTATAATTATATCTTCTTTTTTTTCAGCTTTTCCTTGCTAATTTTTTTTTCCTTTCATTAGGAATCTGACGGAAAATATTTTACGTTCCCTCTTGCAAGCCGCAGAAAATCTTACAGTCATGTTCATTGTCAAAACAGTATGTTGGTGAGGAAATGCTTGTTTTCTGTGTTGTAAATTTATGTTTATGAAGCTGAATAGCTTCCAACTAGGGTACTTCTACCGCCTTAATAATTAGGAGCAGATGTCAGTTCCTTGACTGTCCTCACAAACTGTTACTTGATTGAATGGGCATACTGTTTAGTATATATTGTTTCTAGTATTACCATCACCATAGTATCTGAAGCTGCATAAAGGAATTGCCCATTTTAGATTTTGTGATTGATTTTTCGCCCCCCCACCCCATCCCCGCTTCCTAACTTAAGCAGCTTTGCTGTTGTTTGTAATCCATATTCCCTGGTGTAATTTCTTGACTTCAGTAGGCATGCTTCCATGCAAAACATGGTCTTAAAATTCAGTGGAGACTTGAGTGTTACATTTTTTATCTTTAGCACTTGGTGTGTAGTCCCAAGTGGTGGTGACTGCTGTTTACCAAATGAACAGTTCATAGGTATGAATGGAGAGGATGTAGCCAGGCCATACACTCAACTGATTTTTTTGTCCTTGCTCTCCCCCCTCATCATCAGTATGTTATCTCAGATTCTGAACCTCAGAATAGTTTGCCATAAAATATGTAATTGACTAACGTTCTTGAAATCAAAAGAAGGTAGGAGTTGAAATCATTATCAACTGCCAAGGATGTAGATTGTATTAGACTGCTTTGAATGGCATAATGGGGTAATTTTGCCTTTCAAGGTAGGCTTAATATCTAACAACAGTGATTGTAGCATTGTTTATTTTTGACAAATTGATTATAGATTAAATATTTTCTTGTTAATTATTGTGCAGCAGTAGCTGTTTTTTCAGAACATTTTTAAAATTAGACATCTTTATTTCCATTCTTTATATTTGCATTTTTCTAACAATGTGCCACAATTTTATTGCACCAGCCATTCTATTATTTGAGGACATAATACCTTATCAGCAAGAAGAACACCACCATTCTATTTGGAGAATTTAGCTAGGCATGGTACGTTTACCTGATTTAGAATTTTACTAGGGCACTAGGATTACTAATCCATCCCTTATGAAGTATACTTCTGAAGTATTTAAAGCACTCCTGCTTTGTCTCTTTCAAAGGCAAGCTTTAGTGTTTTCATGATTAGCAAACATGACAGTGGTAAGTTGTTGGAACAGTTTATTTTTTTTAACCAAATATTTTTCACAATCATACTCCTATCTTCTCCTGCTTGTAATCATTAATTCTTGGACTGTCATGTCAGATTTCTTGCTAGCAGATGCCTCATCAGTAATACAGGATTGTGACTTTAGCTCAGGACCAACAAAAAGAAAGTGTGCAATAATCTCTAATTATAACAAATTGCTGAAGCAGCTTAGTAGAAAGCTACACTTTTATGTACAATTACACTTTTGGTTCAGTGTGTAAAATATTTCTTAAGAGAAATTGGTTACTATGGTGATGGCGAATGTAGAAATGCTCAATAGATAATAATAGGGAAATGAAGCTTGAAGTCTGCTCCTTTTTTTTAGTAAACAGATCCTGTTGTATTTAAAGACGAGGGATTTTAGAAGAGCCGTTGACATCTGGTGACTAATAATTAGGCAAATGTAAATTGGAAGTCTGACTGATAACCTACTCTTAAGTTGTTGGAGTGAAGTTTAATATTTTATTATTTTATTTCTAAATACACATTTAAAGTAATAATGCACATCTGCATTGTATTAACAGGACACAAGTAGCTGGATTTATGGCTGTGTAAACAGTAATTCTTCTATATGGTGAGTGTAAATACTTCTTGGTATTTACTTATGTAGATTTTATAACAACAATTTTGGGTGTTTAGGTGTGTGACAGCAGTTTAAGAACTGTTGAGATTTAAGTAAAATTAGTGCTGTTAATAATTCAAGTGTTAGCTGTACAATCTACTTTTTCACAATTATCTAATTAAACTCAGCAATATTAACTAACCTGGTACTATTTGTAACTGTCATGGTAGTGTAAACTTTATTTTGTTTCTAATCTGTTAGTGATATATCTTATTAATATTGGATACATCCTCTGTCACGGAATTTTGTTCACTGCACGTAGGGAGATGGTGTGTAGATATAAACGTATAATCTTTGTCAACTGAGGCAGAACTTTCAGGCAGTAGTTGAAAAAGTTGGTTACATATGTTATCTTTAAAGTTCCCCTTATCTTTGGGAGCAATGGATGTTTTTGTCTTTGTAAACTTATAAGAAACTAGGCACTCATTTAGTGTGAATACTGATCTCATTTAATTAATATTTAACTTTAGAAAGTATAAAGATTAATAATAGCTGGGATTGGTCCATATTCATGTATCTGTAAGACATGGTTCTGCCAAATTGTCCAAAACAAGATTTGCCATCTCTAGTATTCCAGTCGTAAATTACTTGGTCTTGCTAAATTACAGTGTGCACTATATGTAATAATTTATTTGTATTAGACATAGATATATGTCCTATTTAGTGTCTTGTACGTCTCTATAGAGATGGAAAAAACTGCTGGTACCTTAATCCACTGTTATGATTTAGCTCCCTTCATGAAGATGTACATCTTGCAATTTTGGCTTTTGAAGCATTTTAACTCTTACAGCCTGGAAGGTGTTGATTTATCCTGGAAAGCTGAGTTGCTGCCAACTGTAAAGGTAAGCCAGGCCATATGTTTTTGTTGTAGCAAAAGTGGAGGGTTCATTTACTTGAAAATACTTTTATATAGGATTATGAATAACTTAATGCAGTCATTTATGGGATAGAATTGACAGCTAATGTCTGAGACAGGGTTCTTCTTGAAAAATTGCGTTCTCCTTTTTGAAGGTTTATGAAAATTACATTTATCCTCAAAAATTATTTTTTCACTCAAAGCTGTTTTTCACGTTAAAATCTATTTAAATAACTTGTATGCAAAACAACCAAGAAAGCTGGATTCTACAAAAACTGGTATGGGGAAAACAAGGGAATTAAGTGTTACATTTACAAGGAACTTAAAAAGGTTACACTTTAGTAAAATTGCACAAATGAAACAGTAAGATGTTCTCCATAACTTTTCTATCACTTACCATATATGAATTGTCACTGGAATTTCATTGCAGGCAGTTTTACTATTGACCTTGTTAGGAGAAGGATTAGATCCTTTCTAAAGGGTTGGGTGTAATCTTTTGAAATTTGTATTCAACTTGAGTAAGAGAACATAATATAGCACAGGGCTGTCCAACTTCTAAGCTCCCGGGGGTCACATGCCACGCAGGCTGCACTAGGTGTGCCACACAGATGATTTCTCCTTCCCCACTGTTGTACCATGTGGGTGTTCAAGCATGATTTCCCCCTCTCCACCACATGTCCACACAGGTGCAGCCCCCTTCTCCCTCCACAGGCATGGACTCTCCCTCAGGTCCCTATGCTGGAGTGAGGAGCCTGGAGGGGTGGCTAGGTGAGAACCCAGGACCTGCACACTAATTTCTTGTGGCCCATCGGCTGCCAGTTCGATAGCACTGATGCAGCGTAGTGTCCTATGGTACCTAATACTGCACTGATACATTTAATGCAGGGAAGCTCTATATGAGCTGTTTATTCTTAGTCATGTCTTCTTTGTTGATGTGAAGTTTGAAGCATATAACTCTTGGTATGCTGGGTGAAATGTTCCTTCTAGGGATACAGAATTGGATTTTGTAATCTTAGGGGTACAGGTAAACCTTCTTTTGTATTCGCTGTACCCATGCTCTTCTGAGGGTTGCAGCAAGTTGAAACAGGACTGAGTGACAGCAGCCTACTAAGGCTGTCCCAGAAGCCTGGAGTCTCAGCAGTGCCTCCTACTTTGGGGTCTACAAAGGGTTAATTTCCCCAACTAGATATGCATAAAAAGGCTAGATTAGGGTTGAGAATTTTGCCAAATTGTATGTTAGTTTATAATTGCTAACTTGGTTTTTCTTTTTCTAGGCTGTAACTCTGAAACTTCGGGAATATCCTTTTTTGTCCCATCTTGTAGTCCATGTACCATCCACTAATGGAAATAAGGTATTTAAGATGAGAGTCTAACATTTTACTCAACAGGGTGTTCACACTAGTCAAATACTATAATTCCTTGTCCTTCATTATAAGAAATTAAATATGTGGAGCTGCACTAAATCATTCTTAATTTGAAAACTATTTTAAGTGTCCAATGAGAGGTACATGTATTGTTTTTCCAAGTATTTTAATACAGAGTTTTTTCCAGTAATTAGAATTCCTTACAGGAGTTGCATCTTTTTATTAAAAAAAAAAAAAAAA
>NW_005842318.1:32799-39358 GCF_000455745.1 Alligator sinensis
AAATACTAAGACCTAAGACATCTAAATATATTTTCTTAGTATCCATCTCCTCTGTAAGCAGTTGCTTATACAGGGTACAGAGAACACAAAGTTGTGACACAGATGCTTAATAATGGAGAAGGTGAGAGGAGGTTGTCTGTAAAAGTTTCACTTAAGATAATGGTCAATACTGTATCTAAATCTTGAAAAATCACTTTTTGTAATGGAAAATGGGAAATATTAGGTCTGAGGTGAGGTGGGAAAATATTTTAAAATTTAAAGAAATGCATAAATTGTGGAGCCATGTTTTGTTAAAATTATGTAGTCTTATCCATGTGAGCATAATTAAAGTTGTTTGAAATGGCAAACTAAGAATTCTTGGAATTAGTCAAGTCAGTACTGCATGTGGCCATAGTGCTGCAATCTCTGTCCTTTGCCAGAATACCTCCTGAAGGGTGTTGCAGCTGATTAAAAATCAGAACAGTTATGATACTACTCTGTAGCCATTCTATTGCATGCTAACAGCTGAATCAGTTGGTGAGCAGCTCCTGTAATGGGATGTGAAAAGGTTTACTCTTCAGTGAGTTAAAACTCAAAACAGGAAGCTTACAAGAAGTGGAAACTTGGACAGACTACTACAGAGGAGTATAAGAGGATTGCTCATGCATACAGGGATGAAATTAGGAAGGCCAAAGTGCAATTGGAGTTGCAGCTAGCAAGGGACATGAAGGGTAATAAGAAACATTTCTACAAGTATATAAGCAACAAGAGAAAGATTAGGGAAAGTGCGGGTCCCTTACTAAATGGAAGAGGCAAGCTAGTGACAGATGTTGTAGAAAAAGCTGAAGTTCCCGATGCCTTTTTTCAGTCTTCACAGGCAAGGTCAGCTCCCAGACTGACAACATAGTGTGAGGAGGAGGCGAGCAACTGACAGTGACGAAAGAACAAGTCAGAGACTATCTAGAAAATCTGAACATGTATAAGTCCATGGGACTGGACATAATGCACCTGAGGATGCTGACTGAGTTGACTGGTGCAATTGCAGGGCCGCTGGCCATTATCTTTGAAAACTCACGGTGATTGGGAGAGGTCCCAGATGATTGGAAAAAGGCAAAAATAGTGCCCATCTTTAAGAAGGAGATGGATCTGGGGAACTACAAACTGGTCAGCCTCACTGCAGTCCCCAGAAAAATCATGGAACAGGGCCTCAAGGAATCCATTTCTAAGCACTTAGAGGAGAAGATGATTAGGAACCATCAGCATGGATTCACCAATGGCAGGTCATGCGTAACCAACCTAATTGCCTTCTATGATAAGATGACTAGCTCTTTGGATGCGGGAAGAGCAGTGGACATGATATACCTTGACTTTAGGAAGGCTTTTGATATGGTCTCCCACAATATTCTTTCAAGCAAACTAAGGAAGCATGGATTGGATGGACTGTAAGGTGAATAGAAAACTGGCTGAATCATTGGGCTCACAGGGAAGTAGTCAATGGCTTGCTGTCTGAGTGGCAGCCAGTATCAAGTGGAGTGCCTCAGTGGTTGGTCCTGGGGGTGGTTTTGTTCAATATCTTTATCAGTGATTTGGAAGATGGGCTGGAATGCACGCTCAGCAAGTTTGCAGATGACATCTACTACTCCACCCATCTTGATATGTTGGAGGTTAGGGCTAGGATTCAGAGAGACCTTGACAAATCAGAGGATTGGACCAAAAGAAATCTCATGAGGTTCAATAAGGAGAAGTGTCAATTCCTACGCTTGGGACACAACAGTCCCATACTCTGCTACAGGCTGGGGACTGATTGGCTAAGCAGCAGCTCTGCAGAAAAGGACGTGGGGGTTACAGTAGACAGTAAGTTGAATATGAGCCAACAATGTGCCCTTGTTGTGAAGAAGGTTAACAGTTTACTGGGCTGCATTAGTAGGAGCATTGCCAGCAGATTGAGGGAAGTGATTATTCCCTTCTATTTGGCACTGGTGATGCCACATCTGGAGTACTGTGTCCACTTTTAGGACCCCCAATACAGAAAAGATGTGGACAAATTGGAGTGTCTGGTGAAAGGCAGCAAAAATGGGTAGAAGGCTGGGACACACGACTTATGAGGAGAAGCTGAAGGAACTAGGTTTATTTAGTCTAGAGAAGAGAAGACTGAGGGGGAATTCATTAGCAGCCTTCAACTACCTGAAGGGTGGTTCCAAAGATGATGTAGCTAGACTATTCTAAGTGGGGGCAGATGACTGAACAAGGAGCAAAGGTCTCAAGTTGCAGCAAGGGAAGTTTAGGTTAGATATTAGGAAAAAACTTTCTCACTAGGAGGGTAGTAAAGCACTGGAATACGCTATCCAGAGAGGCGGTGGAATCTCCATGCTTGGAGGTTCTTAAGATGTGGCTAGGCAAAGCCTTGGCTAGGATGGTATATTTGGGGATGGTCCTGCTTTGAGCAGGGGGTTAGACTAGACCTCCTGAGGTCCCTTCCAACCCTGATTTTCTGAGATTCTGTTTTTTAACAATCTTTGCACATTCTCTGCCTGAGGTTCTAAAGATAATAGGGCCAGATCCAAGGCTCCAGCCTTGTGTTCTTTTCAGATTTATGCAATAAAATAATATTTCTTTGTTGCAGTTTACTTTGGACTGTGAATTTTTCAAAGAGGATTCCAGAACAGTACAACTGCCTGTAACACATCTGTTTTCTTTTGGTAGGTATTGTGTACTGCTCTTCCAAAACTCAAACTCTGCCATTATATTTAATAATACATTTTGTCCTTGAGAGCTTCTGTGATCAATCTGAGTACATTTAAAATAATTGCTATTAAATGAATCTTAAGTTCATGCTCTGGTTGTTAATTTCTGGAAATGTTGTATAATAATTGCATATATAACGTATCTCTACTTCCAAGAAAGAGATTAATGAGCTTTTCAAGCAAATCCATTAATCTAACAATTAGAACTAACACAAGGTATTCAATTCTACAGGGCTTTCTTCAAGCAAAATTTTATTAAATTCAACTGGTCTAATTTACAATGTACAGCTCCAGGGCTTTGGCCAGGTAAAATTCTTTAATAAAAAAAAGTCTTGTTATTCACTAAGTAGTTCTTTGGGAAATGTAGGTGAATAAATACAGTTCTTGAATTTTTTGTTTGTTTGTTTTTGTTTAGATATATCAAGCTTTTAAAATCTACATTGAGGGCCAATGTCAGTCACTCAAAGGTAAACTTCAGGTTTTCCTGGAACATATATTAGTGGTTGCAGTAAAATGTTCACTTGAAAAGGCAGTGAAAAATATAGCTGTCTCTAGACTTTCTAATGTTCTACATTGTAATGTGATTGCTTTCCAGTTTTTAACTTTGAGACACAAAACTAATACAAGTACTAAAGCTTGAGAACTTTGGAGACAAAGACTTGTTTGTCTAATGAGTAGGTACAGTATGGGCAAGGTTATTCAAGCTTTCTAAAATTGCCTTGCCAGGGTGCCACACCTTTTTCTGTGGAAGGACAATAAATAAAAATGAGAAGGTAATCTTTACCCCATCCGTCCTTGGCATTTGTCACTTAAACTAGAGGCTCTTATTATGTTAATAGTCTCTATCTGGAACTGAACTGTTATTTCTAGTGTCATCACATGGTGAGGATTGTATTTGCTGTTGACTGGATGAAAATTGAAATGTCAAACTACTTCTATGTGGATAGAAAATCTAGGTCTTAATGCACTTTTCTGTTTCCAAATAAAATAAAATTAGATAGGGGGGTGTCATTTTGGTAGCTCAGTATTAACAGTGCATTAAGATAAAGTTTTTTGTTTGTTTTTTTTTCTAATGTGTTATAGGAAGCTTCCTAATTTATATAAATGTCAAGTTTCTAGTATTTTTTTTTGTTTGGAAATTTAATGTGCAAAAGAGAAACTTTAATGCATAAGTCATAGTGAATTAATATAAATGGAGAGAGATGCCAATCATAGTTGTTGTGCCAGTTAAGCTCTTTAAACTGTGAGCTAGTTTTACCTGGCCATGCCAGGATCTATCCCAGACTCGATACCCATAGATATAATCTGTGTAATAGCATGTATGTGTGAGAGTGGTTTTACAGGCAGATTGAGTTTAGCAAGGGTTATTAGATGCAGTAAGGTGCTTTATTAATTTGCCTAGTTAATGGAGGATAATTATTACATTTCACTCGTAGTGATCATGTAAGTATTTATATACAATACATACCCCACACGCATCCAAACTTTATGCTGTCAACTGAAAAATTAGCTCATAATTTACCATTAAATAGCTTTAAATATAGTGAAGACTTCTTTCCATGCAGATTAAATGGAAACTATAGATGGTGCATCAGTCTTGGTTTTTCGAAAACTAGTTTCAAAATCAGTTGTATGTCTAAGTTTAAGTACTTGTGCAAAGCTGCATATGTTTGATGTAGCAAAATAACCCCATAGTCATTTTAACCATTGTGTAGAACTATGAATGAACTGTAGTAATGTAACCTCATCCAGTGTTTCATAATTTATATTGACTTCTGCTCCTTTTCAGAAAGAAAACATAATATTTACAGACTTCATGTACCATGGTCACATGAAGACTTAATAACTGTATCTAAGTAAGTATTTTAGAGAATGTAATATATTTTCTTGGCATTTTTCAAAGTAGAGATTATATCAGAGTCATCAGAATATTAAGTAACCAAGTCTTAACTATTTGAGCTGTATCTCTCTTCCTTCCTTAACCCTTGCACCCTTCTCTAGAATTACATATTTTCACTGCTGAAAGTACTCTGTCCCTTATGCATTGTCAGTCTTAGTTTATAAGGTTGATTTATAAGGGTTCAGCAAGCAAAATCTTTATTCCACTATCTTAAGATGCAATTTTCAATGTTCCTTCTTTCCACATGTTCCCCTACAGGGACAGACAGTATATTTGTAGTAAGAAAAAGCTCAAGAGGTGCTCCATCTGTGCAGTGAGAGATCCAAGAAATTGTAAGAGGATAGGGTTGCCATGTCTCGTCCTAACTCTGACAGGGGAAGGGAGGTTAGAATTCTGGATAGCTTATTGGGATTGCATTTCTTATATAAACCTCCTCTCTTTACCCAGCCTACTCAGTTTTTTGCTCTTCTGTGTTGATGAGTCATCCTTTTCCACCCTTGGTATTAGCCAACTGTATCTTCTAAATCAGGGATGTCAAATTCATCCAGCCCTTTGGGCCAGATTTGGAATGTGGGGCTATGTCATCTGACCCTCAGGGCCAGAAATGTAACAGCAGCAGCTCATCCCACCATCAAATTTTCAGCCTCACAGGCAGTTCTGCAGCCCAGGTGATATAATTCCATGCTCCACATGCATCCCACCAGGCTGGAAAGTTGGTGGTAGGTTGTGTGTTAGTCCAATGGAGAGCCCTGGGGGCCAGATGACAGCCCTGTGGGCTGGACCTGGCCCAGAGGCTGAGTCTTTGATACTCCTATTCTAAATCATCCAGAACTTTTCTGGAATAAGTTTTTAAAATTCCCTACACCCTTTTGCACTGAACCACTTCTCAAGAGAAAAATCTTATATGAATAATTTGGTAAAGAATCTGTTGTTTTTTTCAGTTTCACCTTCTTCCCAAGACTAGGATTCAGGATTTTTTTTGAAGATATTGTTCTTTCTGCTTTTACTGTATTCCAGAAAAGTAGTAGTGTGCGCTATCTTTCGGGTATCTGAATAAAAAAAACAAGTAAGAATGCTAGACAGGCTCATCTAGCTCTGGTGCCGGCGTGCCCTTTCAAATACTCCAAAAAATAAAAAAGAAAACTAAAAAGTTCACAAACCCATGGAAGTCTAAAATGCTTTATTTTCTCTGGCTTTTCTCATAGTTGTGAAAGAGGGAAGGTTCCTTTTTCCCCAAAAATATCTTTTAATCCATGGAGAAGAAGCTGGTGGCCATCACTGAGCTCCATTTGAGGGAACTGGATGGCCAAACTTAGATCAAGGGCAAAATACCCGTCTTGAACATTTAAGTTTCTGGATCTCAAGGGCAAGATGCATAAAGGAAATAGCAGATAGACCTTTCAATATGGCCCTTGACCATTCAGTATGGTCCTTGCAACAGAAATCCTGGGAAGTAGGCTACCCCAGGTAGAACAGTTTCTAGTCAGCCAATGCACAATGACAAAAGTTTTCTTCTTCTGGAAAACAAACTAAAACATGTGTTCCCAGTAGGGGTGTACCAATAAACATTCTTTTGGCTGATACCAGTGGTCGATTGTTAACCAGCCATATTGGCTGATACCGATCTGATTGCTGATATGCAGCCCAGCAGTTTGGAGAGCAGCATCCAGCTGGTAAGTCTGGGGGGTGGAGGTGGGGAAGGGGCCTAGGGGAGAGAAGGAGCATGGGGCTGCAGGGGCAGGCACTGCCCAGCTGGGGTGGGGCACTAAATGGAGCTGGGGGCGGCTCACCTGGGGAATGCGGAGGGGGGTGGTTCCTGCCACTGTGTGCACCTTCAGGGGAGGCATGGGGGGGCATGTATCCCCCAGATTTCATAGATGTTAGGGTCAGAAGGGACCTCAATAGATCATTGAGTCCGACCCCCTGCATAGGCAGG
>NW_005842318.1:39559-74542 GCF_000455745.1 Alligator sinensis
GCCCCTTCTGTGCCCCCGTGGTGAACTTAGGGGCAGCCACAAGGTCGCCTCTCAACCTTCTCTTGCGGAGGCTGAAAAGGTCCAGGTTCTCTAGTCTCTCCTTGTAGGGCTTGGTCTGCAAGCCCTTAACCATACGAGTGGCCCTTCTCTGGACTCTCTCCAGGTTATCCACATCTCTCTTGAAGTGTGGCACCCAGAATTGCACGCAGTACTCCAACTGCAGTCTGACCAGCGCCCAATAGAGGGGAAGTATCACCTCCTTGGATCTATTCGTCATGCATCTGGTGATGCAGATTTGTGCGTGGGGTGAAAGTGGGCTGTTGTCTTGGGGCCAGGGGCTGTGCTGGCCTCTTCCTGGTGGGGGGACTGGGCTGGGGCTGCCCTTGGGGTGGGCAGGGCAGGCAGCAGTGGTGCTGGGGAGTGCTATAGGGTGGGCTGTAGCTACCCCAGAATTTGCTGTAGTTCTCCCTCCCAGCGCCACTGCCCACCCCAACTGCCCCAAGCACAACCTTGGCCCAGCCTCCCTGGCCCCAACCAGCAACGGGCAGCCCGCCCTTGCCCTGCGCACAAATCTGGGTGGGGAGAGGGGGGGCACATGCCTCCTGTGGGAGTGTGCACAGCGACAGGAGGCTCCCCCCCAACTCCCTGGATGAGTTGCCTGCAGCTTCACTCCATGCCCCAGCCCCACTCCATTCCTTGCTGTGGGGGCCTCAATGTGCCCCCACGCCCCTTCCTCCCCCCGAGACTTAATGTCTGGACACTGCTTTCCAAGTTGCTGGGCTACATTCCTGGCTGTTTGCATGGTGCGGCTGCACGCATGCACGTAGCATTTATCGATGGCATTATCAGCCACATTGGCTTAAAAAAAAAACGCTGATTGCCAGTGTTGACACAATACGGATAGATATATTGGTGCACCTCAAGTTCCCAGTGAACTGTATCTTGCAGATGATTAAACTATCTCCTCTACGTTGTCCTCTCTCATTCCTTTCTGCCTCATGTTGGCCGAGTGATCCTTTGACTCCTCCACTTTGGTGAAAGTGGAAGTAATACCCACTTGATAATTGTCGTAAATGTCAATCTGATGTGATCTAGAAAAATCAGTTCTTGCGTTGTTCAGTCCCATCCCAGACAGAACAATTCGAGGTTAGCAGCTTGCCTATTGAATGGCAACGCCTAAGTAAGATGGAGCGTTTTTCAAAGTATAGCGTCTTTTCTTGAAGTAGGCTTTTCAGTCTCTTGTTCTACTAATTGGGTTTGAACAGAATTTGCCTGGTATAAAAATAAACAAACCCCAAAAAACAAGACTTGCCAAACTTTTATAGATTTTTTTATAACAGAGACAGGCCTTTGAGACATTAAAATTGCAGCATTAAGTGGTGTCATAAATGCAGTGCCATTAAATTCTGTCAATAAATAAATGGGGCTGAGAGTCTTTAATGCAGCAACTCTATTGACAACTCATTTAAGCGTGTTAGTGGGCTTGGCCCATAGTGCCAGATGCTGTCTCAGCCCATAAATTGCTTTTATTTCCTTCCATAAAATGTGCATCTTGGTTGCAATCACATTTGCAAGAAGTCTCTGAATTCTTGTGGAAGCCAAAAACATAACTATATCTTCCTTATAGGACAAAGTAGGGAGGCCAAGAGTCATTTGCAGCTAAATCTAGCTCTTCCGTTGTGCCAAGGGAGGCTTCCCCAGTACAAAAGGCTGTATTCCATCTCCTTTTGCTACTAGAGGTGCATAAAAGCAATGGGTTGGGGCAAAATAACTTGTTCTAATGTTTCTGTGGACCTTTGGAAATACTTAAGGGCATGATGGACAAATTTAAAACAGCCTACAGTATTTGCAGAGAGACAGAGGGGCAGACCAGTTATTTTGGGAAGAGCTCCATTCCTGGAATGAGGGGTAATACTGTCCATTTATTTACCTGGCATACCCTTACAGTGTTTTGAGGAAATAATTTTGCTGTTTTTCAACAAAACTGTGGATGCAAACCAAATTCCAAAACACACAGTGCTTTTATGATTAGCAAAGATGTAATTACAGTTATACTTTATGCTTTTTTAGATAAACATACATTTAAAATAAGGTCTAGAAATTATTCTAAATCAGGATTCTAACTGTTATTGAGAGCCTGTTGGTTGTAAGATTAGAATGTAAAGTGAATTTTGAAATAGGATTAACTGTAAACACATTGCAGATTAAAAGGAGTTTAAAGATCATTTTAGCTTTAAAGCTTTTCACTTTTCCCCTTTTCTACATATTTTCCCCCCTTTCTCTTAGTATAATTCCTGGACTTGGGATTTGATTGATTACTTTTGAGCCCATTCTTTACTCTGCTTTTTTTTATCAGCATTTGAATGGAGCCTCACCCCTAGAAGGTTAAACTTTTAAGTCTAGCTAGCTCAGAGGAAGAGATTGGAACTATTCATAGTGCTGTAAACAACTCCCATTATGACATCTGGCTTGTCACTGTGACCCTTGTTTTGCTTCTGTTTTGAAGAACCTTGCATTAAAAATCTCAAAAATATTTTGTATTTTTTGCTTATAACCAAAGCACTTACTTATTAAGTTGCTGTTTCAGAGTTCCATCTTTAACTGAGATTTCTGCTAAGCTCCATATTGCACAACCCGAAAATGACAGCAGTGTTGCAGTATTAAATATTTATTCAACCTCATATTGTCAATATGAAGTAAGTAATCTGCATTCATTTTTACAATTTGTATTGTTGTAGAGCTGTTGAGATTTGTCTCTTAGCATATTGTAAACGACTGTTGGCAAGGAACTCTGTTATCTAATCCAGAATTTTCCTTTTCTTTCTATTAATGTACAAGTTTAAAACTGGTTGTGCAGCAGGCAAAGTGCTACTGAAAGCTGATAAATATTTTTCAGGGAACCAAAAACTTAAGCATAAGTGTTAATATTCTACTTTTTGTGACAATCATTCAGAATACTTATCACTGAACAATGATAACAAAATATTAAAGTTCTTTTTTGTGTGTTCAACAAGGTAACCATCAAGACTTCTTTCTTACAAGTTCTTGGACAAGTAAGAAAACCTTTTTAATACTGAGTTTTGTGTAGTGGATCCCTAGTAGTGTATTATGCATTGCCTCCTTAGTTAATGCCAAGGCACATGTGGAGAGGTACCTGGATTTTTTTAAATAGTTTTTATCTTTGAATGTCTTTATCTTAAATTAAAAAAAATATGAACATAGAGTGCATCAAAATAATGTTTGGATATATTACTTTTTTTCTTAAGTATGCATACAGTATTATAAAACCTTTTTTTACTATGCCCTTTTGGGATTCTTTTTTGGGTACTTTGTATGAGACTGAGACAACTCTGTTAGATTAAAGTTCTTTTACTCAGCAAGTCATCATGGCAAACTGAGCAACTCTGACACAAACTCCAAAATACTCATGGCTGGGTCATGAAAATGTTTCTAGTGATCATTTCTGGTGTATAAACTGACCAAACTAAATTATTTTTTACCTATACCTATTTTTTACCTATAGTTTGTCAGTATGTTAATTATAGGGCTTTATCATGATGTCATTTTATGATACAAAACACCTCTGTGAAGTAAAATATTGGTTTATTGGATAAATAGTTTATTTTGGCCTGTAGTCTCCTCTAATCCTATTTTTTATTATCTGCTAATGGAAAGAGGAATGAAATACTCTGAATAATCATCTCCTTGAGGATTGCACTTCTGTTTCATGTTTATACACATTCTTTTGAACGATATAAAATTCTGATTTTTTTTTTTTTTTTTACTAATTTATTTTGGGGTGTGTAAGTTACGTTCTCAAGCTGATTTCTAAGTTTAGTTGTTGTTTATTATTATCTTTTTTATGTGAAGCGGTTGAGGTGTTAGTTTGTTCCTTATACACTTATCCCAAGGGGAGAAAATTCGGTTATGAACACATACACATTTTTGACGTTTTAAAAGCGAATGGGGTTCTACTACTCGGGAATGCCCTGTAGCTATTCTGTTGTAATTGTTACATTTGCATGATTTTGTAGTGATACAAGTGAGCTAAATCCATCCTGATTTTGACACTGAATGAAGCAGGGCTAAATGTAGAGTGATTCTGCTGCATTTGTTACATCTGCATGATTTTTTAGGGGTATAGTTGCAGTGTAACAGCTTTTATCACATCTGTCTACACCCTCTGAAACATTTTTGAGAGGTTATTCCTATAACAAATACACAAACAGGGAGCTACTGAGTTGTGGGTTTATGAGCATTTCTCATGTATAGCTTTAATCACTAACAGGGAGTCCTTGAGTGTGAACATACCAAGGGAGGAACAGATATCGTACCTCTTAAACTGTTTAGCAATCACATTCGTATGAGCCAGTTGTATTAATCTCTTAATCCTTTTTTGTATACTCATGTTACTTTATAACTTCCTTGTCTTCCAGCTAATAAGATTCCATGGTGGTACCCTTCCTGTGTATGTTATTTCTAATATTCTTCTTGCATATGGAGGACAATTAAATACATTAATTTCGACAGGTAATACTGCGTAAAATGATTTATAGCCATGCTATAATCATATGCTTATACATTGTAATCAGTATATTGCTTTCTGATTTCACAGGGGTACACCAAGGTGGTTTGTCTTATGTTTTGCCATTAGGTTAATCCCTCAGAACTTTAAATAATTTCTCATTAGGTCCTAAAGTTCTCCATATTTGCCAAAGTTGTATGTTCTGTGTTCTGTCTAACTTAAATATTTCCATTTAAATAATTTTCTGTTCAAACATGACCTGAAGCATAAGGGGGGGAGCTGACTTTTGTGCTGCCTTTGGGAGGGGTCCTGTGCACCAAAACATCCTTACTACACCTCTGCATGAAAATGTGTTCAGAACAGTTGTGGGGTATGGACAGATGTAACAATTTTATTGCTATTAAAGGATGCTGATTCAAACTCTTATGCTGCAACTGTTATATCTGTGTAATTCTGTAGTGATGTAAGTGTAGGAGAACTGCTTCAACTTTAACTCACCTTCATTCAGGGTCAGTATTAGGGCAGTTTAGGTAATCTGTTTGACTACAGGATTATGCAGACCTAACAGACTATAATAGTTGATGCATGCTCCAAGCATCAGCTCCCTCTCCCCTTTTAAAGTTGCTAAAATTTGTTTTTGTCCATACCCTTTATATTTATTTAGCAGTAGCTTCTGATATTGTAAAGAGATAAGAAATTTAGGAGACAAAAGAATTCCATACTAACTGTGCTGATTGTAATTAAGCTATCCCTTGCATCAGTTTCTCCTCCTTTTTAACTGTGGAGATGCAAAAGTATTTTAGCTACAATTGTGGCACTAAGGCATTTGAGTAGTAGTTCTAACCAATTGAAAAACAAAAGTTTCCAAAGCACAGCAATATGTAGACGTACCCTTTTAAGAAAGATTTGAGGAACTTACTGGCAAGGTTATAATTTAACAAGTAAAAAAAAAATATATTGTTCTTGATTTGTGAAGAGGTTTTTTACTTTAACACTTTGGACTTCAATCCTAACTCAAAATCCAGTTTCAATTCTGTTTCCTTTTTCAGTTTATATCCTCATCAAATAAATTCCTTAAATGTTTCCCTGGAAAATTTTACCCACAAATACATGCACATGATTCCATTGTTCTTAGATTTCATAGACATTAGGGCTGGAAGGGATTTCACAAGATCATCGGGTCCAGCCCCCTGCCCAAGGGACAGGAAGTCAGTTGGGGTCAGATCACCCCAGCAAGATAGGCATCCAAGCGTTTCTTAAAGGTATCTAGAGTTTACACTGCTTCTGGGGGGAGTCTATTCCAGACTCTGGAGACTCAGACAGTAAAACAGTTTTTCCTTCTGTCCAGTCTAAAACAGTCTTCCAGCAGTTTGTGACAGACCTTGTCTTCCCTTGGGATGCCCTGGTGAACAGATATTCTTCCAGTTCTTGATGCATACCCTTTATATACTTATAGGCTGCCACCAAGTCACTCTTGAGCCTTCGCTTCTCCAGGCTGAAGAGTCCCGTGCCTCTCAGCCTCTCCTCATAAGGCCTGTTCTCTTGACCTCTAATCACGCATGTGGCTACTTCAAAGAGTACTTTATGAGCTTATCTGAGGTTTGCATTTGGATTTTTGGAAAGCACTGTATGTAGTGTTTTCACCTTTAAGTTGCTTTCTAGAATAACATGTTTTTAATAGTCTTCCCAGGTACTGTGTCACGTCACTTGGGAAGTTGCTATCTTGTCAGCCTTTTTAATGTGCTACTGCTAGTCTGCTAGAAATTTCTCTTTTTGCATGGTGGTTTATATCAATATACAGCAAGCTGTAATAATTCAGGGATTTTAACTAGCAATGTCATGGGAAACACTGGAATATTAGAAGAAACATTATGCATTGTGTATGCATGCAGTGCTGCCTAAGTGTTCCTTGTCTTCTGTCGCCTTAAAACGGACTCAGTCAGTGAGGTTCTGGAGTTTCTGGCTATCGAATTCAGTTTGCATAGCATGCATGCAAAATCATCCTGTGAACATTCTAAGAGCATCTAACTGTGCTATCTCTGCCAGACAGAAATTTTTTTATCTTCATTTCGTAAACATTTTGTATCATATAACAGTATGGACTATTTATGCATGTGTGTATTTAAGTATATTTGTGAATTTATGCTGTTTCATATACAGACAGTAGTGTGACAAGGGGTGGGCCAGAGGGGCACCAGGTGAGGAGGGCACTGGAATTGTCTTCCCAACCAATTTGCTGCTGCTCTGAGCACAGACCCCACCATACTCTTGTATGGTTTGCCCCAGGTACCAGTTCTGTTTGTTATGCCACTGTATACTTTGGTGAAGCTATAAAAATTTACAGCAGCTGATGATCTGGTGATGACCTGTGTATTTGTATATAGAATCTATCATGTTGTAGAGTTTAGTAGTTGCTGTAACTGAAATCTGTGGTAACGAAGGCTGTCTGAACATAAGGTCTCTTGTTACAAAGTAAAATATAGGAAATAATTTTTTAGAAAGCACAATCTTCTCTCCTATTAGTATCCTCCACCAGCAAATGCCATCTTATATGTGACTGATGCAACACACACGTTTACCTTATCAGAAATTTAAAGAAAATGTAGTAAGAATGTAGAACTAGCCTGTTAGTCTACTAGCATGTTGAACATGTTAATAGATATTGAAGACATTACTTAAATTAAGACAGATTTTGTTGGCTGACTTCAACTGACAAGGCAGGACTGTATTTGAAAAGCTAAAAACAAGCCTCTACAAAAAACTGGCAGCCAGTCCCTTGTGCTGAAAAGCATCTTTCTTCAGCCTCAGGTGATATTAGTATAATTCACAAACTTTATAGTCTGTTTATCTAAAACTGTTGTTCCATGACATCTGGCTCTGATCAATCAATCAATTAATTAATAAGCCCTTGGTAAGAGCCTTGCTGTTGTACAGTAAAAATGTAAACCATTGTTACATCACTTAATATTAACTTTAACTTTTAAAGTTGTTCTCAATTTAATTCTTCGTTATTGAGCTCTTGTTTTGAGCTTTGCAGCAAGGAAGAAATTTGTTTTATTTTTTTTCCTTGTAGGTCAATGTTCTGATTTTGCTCTTGTACTCTCAAGAACAGCCAGACCCTACAAAGTAGAGCCCACTGTGAATATTATTACATTTTTATTGGGGTAAGTTATTTTCTATTGTCTTGCTCAGCAGTTTCCAAAATAGAAGCCTCTGTTAAAACAGTTGGGGTCCTTTAACTCAGATTCTTTTCATATGGATCTTACTGAAATGTTGTAGTTATAAGAATGACTACATTTGTCTTGTAGCAATGATGAAAAAAGATAACTAATAATACTTTCATATTTTTGACAGGTTTGCTTGGTTTAAAGATGTGTGGGATGCACTGTTCTTACCAGAGATGGATGCTGTTGTCCTGAATAATCAGGATGTGTGGTTCCCTCTTGTGTCCCTGATTCTGTTTCTTTTTGGGACAGGCATTGCCTTTTGGGGTGGCATATTCTTCTCTTCATCTCTAAGGCTCTTATCTTCCTTCTGGTTAGCTGTGACAAGGTAAAACAGCATAATACTATATGCCTTTGATTTGTTTTTTATTTTATTTTATCCATAAGAACTTAAGAAGTTTCATACTGGGTCAGACCAATAGGAGAGTATTGAGCCAGATCTAGAATGATCTGTCTCCTGTTAGGACCCTCCCCAACATCCACCACTTATTGGTTTAGAGAGGCCAGGGGAAACATCCCCAATCATTCTGCTCTGTAGCTATTAATAGATCTGACATCCATGAATTTATCCAGTCCCTTTTTTAACCTGGCTATGTTATCTGCTTCTACTACTTCCTGTGGCAACAAATTCCACAAATTAACTATGCACTTCATAAAAAAAGTATTTTCTCTTGTTAGTTTTAAACCTGTCACCTACTAATTTCAGTTTGTGTCGCCTAGTTTTAGTATTCTGTCACTTGGTGAACAATAGTTTGCTGTTCACTTGGTCCATACCCTTCATGATGCTATAGACCTCTATTATATCCCCCCTCAACCTTCTCCTTTCCAAACTGAAGAGCCCTGGCCTTTTTAGCCTCTCCTGGTAGGGCAATTGCTCCAGGCCCCTGATCATTTTGGTTGTCCTTCTCTGTACCTTTTCTAATTCTATAACATCCTTTTTGAGATGTGGGGACCAGAACTACACATTTTCCAATATGTGGGTGCACCATGGATTTACATAATGGCATGATGATTTTCTCCATTTTGTTTTCAATTCCCTCCTTAACGATGCTAAATATTTTGTTGGCGTTTTTGGTCACTGCTGCACATTGAAGTAATGTTTTTAAAGAACTGTGTACAATAACTCTAAGATGTCTTTCCTAAGTCGTAACAGCTAGTTCAGAACCCCACACTGTATACATAAATCTGAGGTTATTTTTCTCCAGGTGTATTACCTTGCACTTGTTGACACAGAAGTTCATCTGCCACTCTTTTGCCCACTCACTTAGTTTGGTGAGATCTTTTTGCAGCTCCTCTCTGTCAGCTTGAGACTTGACTACCTGGTACAATTTGGTGTTGTCTCCAAGCTTGGAGATTTCACTGTGCAGCCTCATTTCCAGATCATTGATGAAAATGTTGAACAAAATATGGCCCAGCACAGATACCTGTGGGACTCCACTTTTGACCTCCCTCCATCCTGAAAAGTGACCATTTACACCAATGGTTTTCATCTTTTTTCATTTGTGGACCCCTAAAAAATTTCAAATAGTGGTGTTGGACCCCTTCGGAAATTTTTGAATGGAGGTGTTGATCCGTTTGAGTTGTAAGTATGGGTATTCACATACTTTTGATTGATCATCATAATCTTTTGTGGACCTCTTAGACATAACAACTGTGGACACCCAGGGGTCCATGGACCAGAGGTTGAAAACCACTGATTTAGACTACCCTTTGCTTTTTATCTTTTAATCAGCTCTCAGTCCACAAAATAACCTTCCCTCCGATCCTGGGGCAGCATCCCTTTGGTGGGGGACCACATTGAATGTGTTTTGAAAGTCTCAATTCATTTCAGTCCTGTAAACTCTTAAGATAATTCATAAATTGTGTGGATGACATCCTACAGTATAGTGCAACCAAAGCCTTTCCTTGACCTTCAGGACTTTCCAGTAATGTTACTAATGCAGTATTAGGGTCATATCATGTCTTGTATTGCATGCTCATGAAAGGAGGCATCTTCTTTCCACTACCTTTTGTTCCCAGTTTTCTCAAAACAAAAATGCATCCTTTTTGTGTCTCTTCAGGAGTAGCACAATAATGCAAACAACTGTGGAAATAGATCTTTAAACTTAGAATCTAGCCCTTAGTGTTTAGTATTGGATGCCCTGAATTATGAAACACACCAAGGAGTTAGTAAAAATTATTCAGATGCGCATTTAAGTCTGCAGGAAATGTCATTTACAGATAATGTTTGCAAACTACTTTAATCTGTTTTTAATGTAAAGAATATTAAAATATGTAAGAAGAATAAAAATAATTTGAAATAATAGAACAGTAAATTAGTCAAACTGGATAATATGCTTTTAATAATTGTACACTGACATGGTCCTCTGCAAGGTTTGTATGTGAGGCATCAGAAAATTAGTTTGGTTTTATCTCGGGTACTGTCTGAGCAAAGAGCAGGTTTACCATATGAACCTTTTATGAATATTAACATTTAACTTTCTGTTCAGTAGATGTGTGCTCTGAATTACTGCCACATCTCAAACATGCACATTGTCACTTTTCAACTTGGCTGTACTTAATGCTAATAGAATATAATATTTGTCTCAAGTGATATAACTCCTGCTCTTTAGTTTGATGGCATTTTTGAAGGCTCTTAAAGACAGATTCCTCTTAAATTCCTTCTTCCTCTTCTGTTTTGGCTGAAATATGTGAATGCATGCTATATTTGAGAACATTCAGGATAGAGGCAGCGAAGTCAGCAAAACCCACACTGCATAGTCTGCTCTGGTGACCAGTAAATTGGTGTACTCTGTTCAGAGTTTTGCTGGTGTGTTACTATACTGATCCTCCAACACAGGTATCTGATCCAGTATCTCCAGTTGTCTTGGCTCTTCTTATCTGCTGTTCCTGTCTGTTTGAGCATCTCTGAATTTTATTTTGTTCTCCCACATAGAGTTTAGGCCAGGGGTGTTGAAGATATGATTTGGCATGTGAAGCTATAGGATCCAGCCCATGGGTCTCAGAATCAACCCCATGCACCACATGTAGGTTTGGGGCCAATCCATATTATATTCGCAGACCAGCACCAGAGCCAGCACACAGGACTGGGGTTGCCTGTGCCGGACCACCCCTGCATACTGGCTCGAGCATAGGGCCAGTCTGTGGGTCTGCTTCAACCCATGGGGCTGGATGAGTTTGATGTCCTTGGTTTAGGTGATGTTCAGTTTCCTCTTTGTTCCATTGCAGAATACACACATCTTTAGATGTTCTGCACAGTGTGCCTGATCATCCTAATCTAAACGGACAAAATGCTGCATATTTTTCTCAGCAGATTGCCATGTTTTTTTTAGGGGACTTTCTTTGTTGATGCTTCCATTTAGTCATGCTCTTATCTTGTTTGAATGTATGATATAATAGAATATCTTTCTCTTAAGAACTAAGCTGTTTGCTGTCTTTGGTGTTTAATTTTTGCTATTATTCACCCATTCTGAATCTTAATTCCACTCGGACCAATGCTGTTCCTTACTAGCTTCTGCATCCTATTGTCTTTGACCTTTAAGGGCATCTCAGAATTCAAGGTGCTTTATTGATCTTTCATCTTCTCTGATTCTCATAAAATCACTACATCCAATTCTACCAGGTGAAAACGTTTGTTTTATTTTCAGTTCTTATTCTAAAGTAGTTGTTTTTTGCTATTTTTAATGTGAGATTGTCCACTGAATTTTCAAAAACAAACTTTTAAAGAGGTTTTGTGTGTGTCCCCACATCTTTTCCATGCCCTCTACCCCCATTCTCTTTGTTGCTGTTATAACTCTCCTCAGCATGTCTGTATGATCTCTCAAAATCATTTCTGACCTTTAGGGTATGTCTAAATAAACTGGCATGTGTATCTCCACATTGTACTGTGCTATATATATCATAGACATACCTGTTGTGATGTCAGGTTCAAAGAATCAGAATACTGTTCCTGTCCTTCCTAATATGACCAGGAAACATCTGTGTTGGAAGAATGTTTCTCATAAAATGAATGTTTTTCGGACTCTGGATTCTATGTTGGATGTGTAATAGCAGATACTGCCTTTCTATGATGACCATGAAGATTTAATGACTGATGAAAAAAATTGTATAAAATTTGATATACACTAAAACAAAGTAAGAAAACAAGTAGACAAACAAGTAGTACCATATTTACTCGAATAGAAGAAGACCCCTCCCAATAATTAGATTCTATATATGAAAAGTTTATAATTAATTTTTTTTTTCCAGGTATAGAGTCTAATTATTGGAGGCTTGCTTTGCCTTTGTCCCCCTCCTGCTGCTACAGCAGGGAAAATAAATGTGGAGGGGGGGTCAGGTAGCACCTTTCTCTCTGTTTTTCCCCCAACTTTGTCCCCTGGCAGCTTCTTCCCCCTCTCCTGTCAGACCCTGCCTGAGCACATGAAAGAGAGCAAATTTGAAAGCAATAACCATGAAATTAAACATGTAGTAATTTGCATATAGTACCCATGCACTTAGTTTATCCATCACTTAGAATTCATGCATGTTACCTTCTTTATTTTAAACTTGCATGTTTTAGCACAGGTGCTCCATTAACACACTTTTAAGCAACAGTTTGGCATCTACTTATATGGAGTATAAACAATGCATTATATGAGTCCAAAGTGAAAGGGTCATAATTTATTTACCACAGTTCATTGGGCTTGGCCCCACTCAAGTGAACAGTCAGTGATGCCACAGCTCAGCACTACTCAGTATGTGCATGTACTCCAAATACCCCCCCACAAAGTATCCCTGTGCTAATTAGCCCCCACTTGTGCCTGAAAGTGGGTGTTCTTATCACAAGTCCTGGGATGCTCCAAAAATTCCTATGTAGATGAAGCACAGGGCAACTTGATCTGGCTTCACCCTGTGGAGAGCGGGGCCACACTATTCATATGTGCCAGGCTGAGAGAGGAGGCAACAGAGGGTTCTAGGTGAGCTGTATGCAATGGTGTGGCTCACCGTGACTTATAAAAAAGTCACCAGTGAAGGGGGCTACACTTATTTGCCACTACCATATATATGTTATTCAGATGGGCTACATGAACCTATCGTGGTGGTAGGTTCCCATCAGCCTGTTTTGCCCAATGTGGGCATTATGTTTTATAGTCATGCTCAGTGTTGGCTGAATTCAATCAACTTTGTAGGTGGTTTCCGTTACTGAGCACATGCTGCTTTTGGCTGCTAATGACAGACAATGTATTTAGTGAGATTTCCTTGTACGCGATTTTTTTTCCATGCCAACTAGGTGAAAAAACCTTGTCTTGTATTTGAGTAAACATGGTATTTATTACTTGTATTATCAATTATGACATTTAAAAGATTGTGAATTTAATTTGTCTGACATTCTTGAACAGATGGAGGTATGAGATAAGGGGGGAAAAACTGACTGCTAAAGAGCAGTTCAGTCCAGCAGTTTGCCTGTGTGACGTGACTGATTTAATATATTCTAAATTTAATTATTAATTTCTAGGAATGTAAAGAAAAAGTACAGCCTAACTCTCTACATAATTTTATTTTTTTAAGCCATTCATAAACTACAATCTGATTTTGCTTTCTGTTGCAGTAGACTAACAGTAATTTTGTCATTCTAGACCCTCTGGGCTTCCTAAAGACAGCAGGTTGGTCACACCCAAAAGATCGTGTGTGACCATTCTTCTGGTTTTCATTAGCTGGACCACCTGTGGGGCATTTGCTATATTAATTATTTATCTTCACTACTTGTTCAAGGTATTCAAACAATAAACAATTTGATCCAGTGTCAGTTTTAAAGTATTTAGGAAAACTATAGACAAATTTGCTTTTTCTGGGATTTTAAAGGTATTTGAATAAACATTAAATAACTTTTATTTTGTAAAATCCCAACTTAACTGATGTACTTTACAAACCAATGCTTTTTACTTCTATTTATCTGATAATATTTCTTGAATGAGTTATACACTTTGGCCTCATACCATTGTCATTTACACAGCTATCTAATATGGCGAGTCATGTAATTCTAAATATTTCAAGCTTTGAATAACCTTCATTATAAAGTCCAAGGGCCTCTTAAACCCCCTCGTTGGAATTCTAATAGGAAAGAGGATCTTGATGTGGAAATTCTGTAAAAATCCCGACACAGAATTTTCCCCAAATTTTTCATGGGTGAAGAAGAGGGGACAGTGCACACACCCACATAGTGGATTGAGTGGCTGTGGAGTCTCCAAACTCTATGGATTCCCTGTGGCCCAAAAGAGGTCAGTGCCATCCGCATGAAGGCCCTGTGTGTCCAGGAGTCCCCAGAGTGAGAAGCAGGCAAGAAGCCCCATCACATGTACACCTTCCAGAGAATCTCTGGAAGTAGAGGCATCTTTTGAATATGTTTTTAAGGGATTCTTAGGAAAGAGGAGGGGAATTAAATAAACAAAACTTAAGATAAACAAGAGGTCAGGAATATGCAAAATTTCCCTCTACACTATCCAACTAAATGGAAAAGAAGGGCTAATGCAGCTCTTTCTCTATTTTGGAAGCTTTCCTTAAGGGAGTGCCTGGGGACATTGTTGGCATTACAGGCCTTAGTGAAGCTATGCTCCCAGGAAATAAAAAATGGGGAGAGAGCTTGGAGCCAAAGACTACATTATAGGTTTAGTGTGTAGAACAAATATAAAAGTAAATGTGTCTGTCTTTTCATAGGTTATTAAACTACATGTGAATGTAAGAGCAGAGCAAAGAGTTCTTAATGCGGTAAGTCCATTTGGCAGTTGTCCTACTTTGGCAGTTCTAAACTCCATGGAAATAAGCCTTGAAGGTGGTGTGGTGATAAGAACGGTCTAGAACAAGGTTCAGAAGCCCATTTGCTGCTGCAGGCTGCTGCTTGTTACCCAGCCCCTACTGCAAATCCTACCCACCCCTCCCAAATGTGGAGGGAATACAGAACAAGGCAGGCTGTAGAACCCTGGGGGAGCCTCCTCTGCTGCTCTGACAGGCATGCTGCTGATTCCCTGAGCTGTTGTGGACTGGACTCAGTCTCTTCATGGGCTGGATCTGGCCTGCAGGCTATAGGTTGCTGACCCCTGGTCTAGAGCTCTCAGTTCTGTTGGTGACTGATCTGGTTTGTCAGTGTAAAAGAGGAAAGAGTAGAGACCCTTGAGCAGTCTGTTTCATTATCGTCTGTATTAATACTATTGTAGTCCTGAGATCACTAAGGCAATACCTTTGGGTTTTTATATTGTTGATATGAATATGAATCTCAGGCACTATTAAGCACTTAGAAAGTATCAGAATAATTTTTCTTTTGTATCATTATGTAATCGATGATAAACATCCTTTGCTACTTGGGAAATATCTTGCTAAATTTCCTTTTCTCTCATTTTTGAACCTTTGTTTCACTCCTGCTGCATATCCCCTATTCCAGCTTGCATGGTCTTCCTCCTTTTTCCATGTATTACTATCTTTCACCCACTTTCTTTTCTGTCCCCTGTATTCTGGTTTCTCCAGGAATTCCATTTCTGCTCTCCCTTTCTGCTCCCCACCTTTAGGCCATTTCTGAATGCCTTTACTTTGCATCCTTCCTCCCTGGACTCATATAGCCACTCTCTTAAAAGGAGGATCAATGGTTAGATTAGGTTCAGTTTCTTGAGCTTCTCTCTTTGTGGCATATTAGAGAGCCACCATTCTGGGGTCTTTAAATTTTGGGCTGGTTCTGAATAAATTGCAGTTTTTTATTTTCTGGAATAAAAAATAGCACATTGCTATTACGCTAAGATTTGTTCCATCTTCCTTCTCCTAACAATTCATGCTTTTTTGCAGGCTCCAAAACACTCAAAAGAAACTTCAAATAATGCTAATAAAGAATTGATAAAGAACTGCCATTCGGTAGACCGAAGTGGAGAAGCAGCGAAGTCACTCGCCACTAGTGCAGCTGCTGATGAAGTTGTAAACAGTTTTAATATGCATGTTACAGTTATCATTTTACTCACATGGATCATGCTGCTCAGTTTTCCATCTTTAATTTATTGGGTAAAAAATCTCAGGTAACCTTTTAAATTGCCTACAAAAAATAATTAGTATTGTAGATTGCTTAGTACCTAACTCCCAAATGACTACTGTTTCAAATTTGCAAAGGTTCTTTGAGTATTAATGATTTGGTCTATGACAGAACCTAAAGGCTCTAAATTAATAATTTTATAGTACTAGGTATCCAATCACCAGGGACAACGAGGAGCGGAGCAATGGGTAAAGGCTCCAGTGCCTTTCAGAGACCACGGTCACCCTAGATTGGAGAGGGAAGAGAAGAAACAGCTGCTTCCTGCTGGCTTCTCAAACACTGGAGTCCCTGATGTCAGAAGCAGGCAGGACGCTTTTTTTAACTGTTCCCTGTGCTTGACTCCTGGGCACTGGGAGTCAAGCACCCAGAGCAGCACTGCCCCCTTCCTGCTTTTCACTCCAGAGCCCCCAGAGTGAGAAGAAGTCAGGAGCCTTTGGTACTGCCCCATTTGTTTGGCTCCCAGGCACTAGGAGTCGATCAGAGAGAGCAGTGCCTTGAGGCCCCTGTCTGCTTCGTACATCAGAGTCTCCATGAATTTCAGTGCGAGAAGCGGACAGCAGGCCTTTGCCACACAAGTCCAGTTCCCCTGGGAACAGGAGACCTGGGGTAGGCCATACTTTCCCCAGACTAGGATCAGCCTAGTCTTGGGAAGGCTCAAGGAGCAGGGCAAAAAGAGACTTTTGCAGACTGAATGCTTGTTCTGTTCCCACTCCTGGGTTCATATCTAGCTGTGGAAAATTTCCATCACTAGAAATTAATGTTTGTTTGTGGCCCTAGCCTATTGTTGCTTATGTAGAGGATAATCCTACATGGGTTTTTTTTATTCACATGTGATTAACTGTTTGTATGTTGCCACATTGTCCTTTTGACTGTTTAACTTCTACGTGAGTGGTTAAAGAGAGTGAAAGTAATGTTACCATTTGCCCCATTCACTTTTTGCAGGTACAATATTAGACTTGATCCTGATCCTTGTAGATCTATGGCTATTATCCTTGTACCCGCTTTGGGAATTCTCATGAATTCAAGTACTACTAAAGTAAAATCAAGGTACCATAGCTTTATTTCTAATTTTCGTATAGGCTCTCCATCTGTTGTCAAGCTTTTTTATTTTTCTTTGCTTTTGATTACTCTTCCACTTCCATTCTAAATTTTGTTTGCAATGTGTAAAAGTTTCTGTTCAGCTCTCATTAATATTCATAGCACTTTTATGGTTAAACCTTGAAATGAGTGGATACCTTTTAAAAATTCACACAAGTCCGCTGCATCTCATTAAATCTTACAGATGACTTGTGTTTGCCAAGCAGGATATCAGTAGCTTTGAAATGACACCTAAGCAATCTGTCAGATCAAGATCTTATCTTCCCATCACAAGTCATTTATTCTTAACAGTTCTTTGGGAATGTTATGACTTGTCTTCATGGGAAAACTTTAAAAATAGTATAAATTATGGTATGAATTCATATCTCCTTACTTGTTGATACTGCTCTGACTGTTTTGGACACTTTTTCCAATGTAAGGGAAAAAGTGTTTATAGTGTGTTTATAGTGTTATTTATGCCAAATTTATATTTATTTTGGAAGCTATTTAAACTAAGCTGAAAAAAGCTGCTCAGAGCGAGTGTCCTCACATTTCAAAATGACAATGTTCTGGCTGGAAAAATGTTCTGTGTAGACAAAAATTAGTAAAAAAAGGTTCATGAAAAACTTAGTATTCATAAATAATAAATGGTGTTCAAACTGAAATAGCTTACTTTGTTGAACAAAATAGCATGTGAAATATTCAGCTTGACCTTTGCACCTCATGAATAGTTTCAGTTGAGAGCACAATAGCATTTTTGTATGTGCTACTGATGCAGCACTGGTCACTTTTAATTAGCAAGCCACACTAATCAGAAGTACCTGGGATTGCATTGGAAGCAAGTGTATCAGCGGCACAGCATGTGTCAGCACTGAAAAATGGCGATGGTGTGCTTTGAACTAAAGCACATTGAACGTGTTTTAGTTCAAAGCTCACCACCATTTTCTCAGAGCTGATGCACACTGATTCACAAGGCTGCCAGCCAGCCCATGTCAATTTACGTATTTGAGCAGACTCCCTGCATGTGTAGAGGTGCCCTGATTATTTTTTGTCTGCCAGTAGAGCAGGTGCAGGGCAATGAGTTTTGTGAAGAAACATTAGTGTTTCCTCGCCCATTTGTGCCTTTGCTTCCAATGCTAAAGCTGCCAACTAGTGCCACTTACGTCAGGTGCTGTACAACATTAAATGTGGGTGTGAAATTATTACAGAACATTTATTTTCCCAACTATAAAAATCATACACATGTGAAAGTGGCTTTAAAGTAGTTGCAAAAACACGATTATACAGAATGAAAGTTAAAAAGATAGTTTCTTGCTCTTAGATAAGCACTTTGTGTCCCTTCAAGCTATTGTTTTCATTGAAAGATCCAAAATCTTGGAATCTTTGTTACTCTCTAAAACAAGTGCAACAGTGTATTTGCATATGTTTCTCCTGATGTATGACTTGGTTATAACTAGCATCAAACTGTTGATCTCTTTTTATCACAGTAAACTGTTGAAGATTGCTGCGCAATTTCCACTTCCTTTGTCTGTTGCTGTGGTGGCCTTTGGACCAATGCACTTATACAGAGTACCATACTTCGTTATTTTTTCTCTCCTTCTACATGTTTTATGTTGCCTTGTGTAATTTTCAGTTTACCAAATGAAATAAGGAAAAAAGGCCAGAAGTTGAGATTTGGAAACGGTGGAAGTTGAAATCTCTAATCAACATAATTGAGAGAAAATGACAGAAATACGAATGCTTTTTGCAAGTTTGAAGTTTTGTGAGATCAGTTAGAAAGCTTGTTGTGGTGGTCTACTAACCAGGAAAATTGATGGAAGAATTACAATGCATCTGTGCACATAAATCTCTTTTTAGTAGATAAATACTTTTAAATGTTCTAGGTTTCAGTAGACCCAATATTTGTTATTTACACTGCAGGAATTTTGATATTTAATTTCACTTGATTTTATGTTGAAACATGTTTTTTCTCAGAATGCCCTATTACATATATGCATTGGATTTGCATCTTTTTGAGTTGCAAAATGTGGTGAGTAAAATTCACAAACAAATTTCAAGTGCACTGTGAGTATCACAAAAAACAACATAGCCAAGAATACATTTATGCCACATTAACAAGCTACACAATTTACCTTTTCTTGTCTGTAAGAACAGAATGTATTGCTTCTACAGACCTGTTTCTAACAAATCAAATGTTTTATCTATGTTGCACATTTGTGAGATCACTGAAAGTATTGGTGGCCTATAAACTTCACCTTTTGTGAGAGTGGTAAATTACATAGCTTTCTATTCAGGAAGGATACCAGCAGATTCATGAACATTTCTGTGTAATGTTGTTATGAAACATTACCAATCTCCTCCAGAAATGGTCCAGTTCTGAAGTTCTCTGAAGATTTATCTACACAGGAAAGTTAGTGGGCAGTAAGGCAGCATGTAAATGTACAGGACCCTAGCAATTCTGCACTAATGTCCTGTGTGGACAGGGTCACTTCCATTACTTTGAGTGGAGGAATCTAACTCATACTTTGTACAGTAAAGGCCAGATCCTTTTCCACTTATTAGGTGTGTAAGGAGACCTTGGCCTCCAAGCATTGTCCTACTCTTCTGGAGTCCCTGAAAAAATGTTAATATGCTTACTTTTGAAACGTACCATCATCTTAGCCTTAAGCTTAAGGCCCCTGCCACACATTACATATATTACACAATTGACTGGTTAATTGTGCAGTAAATTTAGACTGACCACATGTGCAAAGTAGTTATCATGCCACTAACCAATTGCCTGTCAAGAATGGTTGAGGGGGAAGCAGGTGGGGACAGAGCCTCGCCCTGCTCCCCCTTCTGTCCTGCTGTTTGGGGTCTGGACCCGCTCCCCCAGCGTGCGTTACCTGCAGGGAGCAGGGCGTGGGGCAAAACTGGCCTCTTCCCTGCCCGCCCCCACTCCATCCCGTGTCCCTACCATCATGGTGGTGGGCTGCCTTCTGTCAGAATGCTTCTTCGTGCTCTGGATGTTTTTCAGTCCATCAGAGTGTGAATAAAGCATTACAGACAGACAGGCACACTTAGGCTCTTATAATATTAGAATAAAAATGTTTCCAGCTATAAAAAGAGCCAAACAGCTACAAAGTTAGTGCTTGAAAATGGGTAACAACTCTAGAGCTGTTTTGTATCCAGCTTTAATTTAAACATGTGGCAGGGGCCTAAGTGTCAAAAAGGAGCAAGCAAGAGGAAAACCCAGCCTTTGTTAACTTTTTTTCAGGGACTTGAGCAGAGGGGACCAGGATTGTATTTAGGTGCCTAAATGGATTTAGGAATCTAATAGGTGAAATAGGATCTGGTCATAAGTGTCAACGCAAACAACAAGTGTGAAATAGTTTGATTATTGTCAGTTTGTACCCTGCCTTACTATGCATTAACTTCCTCATGGAGACAAGTTCTTAATAATAGTGGGACATATTTGATCATACTAATTAGCTCTAGAAATTAGCATCCTGGTATCATGGCATCTAGGTAACAACCAATAAAATGATCAAAAATAGATATCTGTGATGTGTGGAAATCCCTCACTTTGGTTACCATGTTTTCAAAGGAAAAAAAAACACTGTTTTACTGATTAAAATGATCTATTGCCCTTGTAAATCTGATGGGTTGATTCTAAGCAGAGAGGGAACAATTGCTTGATTTTTGTGTTCTCTCTCTCTCTCTCTCTCTCTCTCTCTCTCTCTCTCTCTCTCTCTGGTATTCCTGACAGATCTACTTGCAATCAGTTAATTTACAGCATATGCTCCATGCAGCAGGAGAGCCAAGCCCATTTTTTCTATTGTATGGAATTGTTCTTACCTGAAGTGCCTCCATTTAATTCCAGCTTGTTTTTAGAACACAATTCAGTTGAACTGACTGGAAAGACTCATACAGGTTTCAACAGCAACTTTCCAATCCTGAAGGAATTTGTGACATAATATTTTGCAGCACCTTGCTATTTTTTCAGCTCACAAATAAACTAGCTGTTCACCTTACCCATGTATCATAAAGACTGCTTTAAGTATAAATCTTTAAAAAAATGCTAGTTAATGGTACACTGGTTCAGTATCTTTTTAATCTATGTGCTAGTTTTCTAATCAAAATGTTTACATACTAGACTGTGCATTGTGTTTATAAATCAGAAAGTCCTCTGAACAAAATTACATTAAATATAACATCTAGCTACAAGCAGCTGTATGTACATATACTTGTAGCAGGGTTCTGCAGTCTCTTTTTTCTAGAACTGCTATTCAGATGGAAAGGAATAGAATAGCAGTTATTTTTATTGTAGGTTAATTGTATATCTTGGGTGAGAGAGAGCAGTGGAATCAGTAGAGTTGGCTGGACTAATTTTAGCTAAGTGACTTTCCAAGAAATCTGCAGGGTGTATTTTTTTTTTTCCTGAGGAAGATTTATTTCTTTGTGTACACAAGTTTTCATAGCCATTTATTGTATTGCATTACTTTGAGTTTCATTGCCACTTATTATGTTGTTTGAGTTTGACTTTTGCCATCCTTAGTTAAACTGAGTAGTTTCCTACTAGCCATGGAAGATCCATTGATTTCTTTACACCTACTGCTATGACTTCAATGGGGCACTGGTGAAATGAATTGCTATTCAAAGTAATTGTAAGAAAATTGCTCCTGTGCATAAACTGAGTTCAGGATATTTATTTAAACTTTACAACAGTTTGCCATTTTCATGATTGTGTCAGCAGACTCTGAAAAACACTGCCATAGCTCAGTCTAAGACAGCTTGTTTTGTTTGATATAACTTTTTTACAATTAAAAAGACAGGAAGGTTCATTATGGTCACGGAGTATGACATTCTTCCCGTCACAGGCCATAGAAATTTCCATAGTAATTCCTGCCTCTAAATTAAATTTAAAAGCCTGGTGGAGGGGTAGAGAAGAAATTAGACTATATATTTTAGAAAGATATCCTGTGCATAATTTTAAGACCCCAGTCAAGGAAAATTTACCACATCCTTTGATGGTCTAGTGGCAACTTCTATCATTTAAAAAAAAAAAAAGTTTTATTTCCAGTTTGAATTTTACTGATTTCAACTTCCACCTCTAGTTACTGTCTCTTACGTAAGAACCCTTTACTCTGAGTGGTGAATCTATGGCTTATAGACTATGACTAAATAGTCTTTTAACCTTCTTTTCAATCAGCTAAATAAAATGGGTTATTATTAGGGCTTGTCTGATGTACCCTGCCCACTCAATCCCACTCTCTCTACACTCCAAATCCCAGAAGTAAGGCAATGTAACCATCTTGAAGTGGCTCTGAGTATGTGCCAACAAACATGCCCAAACAAGACTACATAAGACTAGCTTTGAACATATGCTCAGGGCCTCTTTAAGGCAGCTACATTCCCTCATTTTTGGGACATGCCCTTAGTTTCTTATTGTGAGTGATTTGTAACCTGAGAACTTACTTGCAGTTTTTCTCTGGATCCCACATGAAGTATTTCAACATGCAGCTTGAAATTTCATACATGGATTTATTTGATCTTTCAGATACCAAGTCTCCAAAAAACATGCCCCTTTAAGATATGTCAAGTTGAACACCTAAAAACGAATCCAAAGCCATTGCCTGGGCACTTTTAAAAAAAAAAAAGCTTTATGCATAAAATAATTTTCCAATGAGTTTTTTTCAATAATGAGACATTTTTTGTTGGCACATCCATCCTTCCACACCTGCAATTGTGCAAGTTTGATGCTGTTACAATATTTATATAAATTTGCTTCTCTTAATATAATATTTAATAAAGTTTGTCTTTTGTTACTAAAAAAGACAGTGTGGTGGTCAGTACAAAGAATATATCTTTTAATTAAGTACCTGATTACATTTGTGTTTCTTTCTTTTTTGGAAAAAAATTGCTGCTTTTTGAGGCCCTGTATTTACTGTTGTTTTTTTTTTGTCATTATACATCATTTTATCCTGAAACCATTAGAAATACAGGTGTACCCACTTTCAGACTCTGAATTGACTCTGTAAGGAATAGTATACATAGTTACAATACACTTTATTTATATATTTTATTTCAAAGTTTGTAAAACAATTCTTGGCATGTATTGTGTGAAATATCATTTTAATTTTTTTCAGTAGATCCAGTTTGTTTCTAATTTAGAATATATTCACATTTCCACTAGGAGGATGTGAACATAGTTCGAAAAGCAAGGTAACTTGTGATGTATTACAGGAACTCTCGCTCAAGATTAGGATGGGCATTGACATGAAGAGAAATAGGGCTGAAGAATTAGCCATCTACCTGAAAATAGTGTCCTGTAGTGCAGATTACATGGATTGGGACTGTTACCCCTTTACGTTAGTATCACTCATGTATCATGCCATCCATTAATTTCCCTGTTTTTCTGTCTCTGAAGAGGATAAAAGCTGCAGGGAGAGTATTGATGTTGCAACATGTTCTGCTTACACGTTTCCAAGTGGATGTCTACCAAGTTTAGATAGGAGCATGACACATAATACAAATGTTCATTAGATGTTGTTTTAAGCTTTCAGAAAGAGAATAAAAACAGGACAGGAACACTCAAATAGCAGTTGCTTTAAGTGTATATTTTTAGTTAAGTCAGGATTTTCCTAGGGTTTTTTCCCCAGGTGTTCTTAACCTGGTGTTTATAATCTTTCTGGTCGGTGTGTTCAAGCATATGTTTGTTTGCGCATCTGTGTGTTGGGGGAGGTTCTCTCTTTGTCTTTTTGTCACTGTCTTGTCACATTGCTCTAATAATAGCTACACACATATCATCTTTGTTAATTGAAAAGAATTTATATTGACTTTATCTGCAAGTTGTCAAATAGGGGCATCTCCATAACCTAAAGGAATAATATCCAAAAGTAGTATCTTCAGTTTTGCTCTATGACTGGGGTCTTGTAAGTTGTGTGTCTGAACTTCTCAAAATAGACTTTTGTTTTCAAAAAAATAGAGGTAGCTGGAATTTATTTAGTTTTAGTCAGGTTTAACGTTCAGCACAGTTCAGTTTTTGTTTTTAGTGAGCTGATACATGTAGCAAGCTACTGCACATTTAAAAGTGAAAAGTACAATAAAATAAGACTTAGAAATAAAGTAAAAACAAGTATATTCTATTTATAGCATATAGTAGAAGAAATGGGGACTGCTGTGTACATGAAGCAATGGCACGGAACAAAGCAAAATGTAAATTAACTGCTTGGTTATAGATGAGCAAATATAACTAAATTTGTTTGATGAAAATAATTAACAACAAAAGAAAACTGCGGCTTTCCTTGGCTTGGTTCTTGACAAAAACTCTAATTTTTAGAGTGTCTGGAAATAAAAACACATGAAAAGTCAGGTGATAAGCTAAATTAAAATCTGCTGTATCTGCTGTCTACACTTTGATACAATATAATTTATGGCTGTAAGCATTTATAAACAACTTGTCATGATGATCACTTTTTTTTTAATAAGTTGATGTGCATCTGGACTCCAGTATTCATAGTTATCAGATTCTGCAGTGTAATAAAACTGCTTTGTGCTTTTTTTTAGGGAGTTTATACAATGCTGCTGCTGCTGTTATAAATTGCTAACTATAAAACAGCCTAAAATCTTGAGATTTATTTTGTATTTCATGTCAAGTGTTAAGACATGTTCAGTTTTAGTGTTAGACTTTTTACATCCTTTTTTGGAAAATAACTGAGCTAGTTTTTATAACACTTAGCACCGTCTTGTAAACTGTTTTAAAATGTTCATTATGTTAGGAAAACATGCACTTTTGCCACCAAAGCTACATGCAACTGTTATATACCTCTGGATATTTGTGCCAATGAACAACATGTAACAACTCCACACTGGGTTAAAGTAAAATCATTTTTCTACTTTTTTTTAAACTGGAACTTTAAGCATTCATAATAAACAAGTATTTAGAATCTATAAGTTTATTTGAAAACCTTTTACAATTTTAATACTTGGTTTGATACATTTACTTATGACAGAGTGCAGTCAAAGTTTTTATTTAAATTATTCACTATAACTTAAATAAAATGTATGAATTCCTACCGTGGTTAAAAAAAAATGCTACTTCTGTTTTTAAATCAGTTTTAAATGATTTGAGGGACAATCCTGCAGCCTTTAATCAGGCCAGACAGAATTCTGTAAGATGCTTAAGCACAGACCTAACTTAGTTATTTGCTTAAGTACTTCAGAGAACTGAAGCTTGAGTAGGAACTGCATTACTTAACCCTTTTTAATTTGGTTTGAGACTTAGGCTCTGATTCAGCTCTGATGTACATAATCCTTAATTAGAAGCAATCCTACTACATATTCTGATTTTGCAAGCATCTCATAGGACCTACGTTGGGTGGAGCTTTTGCGGGTTTAGGACCATAGCTGTAAGGGTGGCTTATAAGTAAGGATTTCCAGTATTATTCCATCTGGGCATAAGTGTCCAAATACTGTTAAATGTCATGCTTATGGGGAGAAGCACTGACAGATGTGTTCAATGTCTTTAACATCTGTCCCTTGGATTGTCAAGGTATTGAAGCTTTGTGTGATCTTTGAGATACCAGCAAAGGTTTCTTTTCCTTTTCCCAAAAAACTGGGAGAACATTTTATATTTATAGTTATTGTAAATCTGAAAAAATGCATGAAACATTATGCTTAATTTTTTTAATATTACACATTTATTTGAATGGAAGAAAACTGACTTTAATATTGTTCCATTAATTGTGCAGCTTGGAGAACAATATATGAGACGTCAGTAGTTAACTGTAACATTTTACAGCACTCTACATGACGTAATCAAAGTGCTGCCAGATCAAAATTGAAAAGGACTTAATACTTCCTCACTGTGATTTTTGAACTGTTTGGTGAGGCAAAACACTGTGCCTTAAATCATTAAATTAACACTACAATTGTAGCATTTATACTTCTGTAGCCTTAGATGCCATTGTGAAAGTCCATTTCAAATTGTCCAAAGATTTTTTTTGTTAAATAGGGATCACGCTGCAGTTTGGTTGGGGCAAGAATAAGTTAATTTCTGAAAGCTTTCTTACTGTAGCTTCTCAGAAGCCTCCATTACTTTTTAACTGTGCTAGAGTTATTTAATGAGTTTTGGGTTTGGCCAACCAAAATCAGGAAATTCAGAATTTTAATTGATGCTGTATTCTCAAATCTTGCTATTATGACAAAAAAAGAAAAAGAGATGATAAAAAAAAATTGAGTTTTAGCCTTTAAGTAAGTGTACATTGGGGGGGGGGGGGGGGGGACACCCCCCCTTACATGTAATACTTGTGTGGGTTTTTTTAAGAAGGTTCAGTTCCTTTCCTTTCCCCATGCCCTTCTGGAGACCTTAAAGCTCTAGCAATTACTGAAAGCATTGTTTTTTAAATAGTGAATAGTTAATATCTGGGTGTTTCTTAAAAGGAAAGCAAGGAAAAAGGTATAATATTAAATAGTGAATCATATTTATGAAGAATTTTTTTACATATAATCTACAAAGGATATAGATATATCCTTTGTAGTTTAATATGTCAACAGTTTTCTTCAGAAATATGATATATAACTGCAAAGAAGTTTTATACATATTCCTTTTTTGCTTCTTTTGATAAGTAAGAGGACCTGAAATGCCTGTTTTTGTTGTAGCTTGACACTTTGTAAAGTTTTTCAGGAAAGTAAACTGGCTTTTCTAAGTTTTGCTGTTGGATTTACTTGGAGATCTCTTAAAAAATAAATAAAATAAAAAAATTAACATTCCTAGACTTTAAATAACATTTTTCAGAATTGTAAATAGCATTTCTAATTACTGAATTTCTGATATAAAAACAGCCTCTTTTGGGTGCGTGTGAACTTAAAAACAACCAACCAATCATTTGAATCCTTGATGTTTCCCACCGAACCCTAAAAACCATTGAAGCCCAATAATTTTTCTCTGCAGTTCACCTTTTTAATTTATTGTCCAGACATCAATATAGACTAATGCTCTGCACGAAACCAATTAAAACCATTTTTAAAATCCTGTCACGAGTGCTTAAAAACATTTAAAAATAATTTATGTTGGAATGTCTTATCATTTTGAAGTAGTCCAATTGACTTTTATGGGGGGATGTCAGTTTGAGATGTATGGCTGGTTTTGTTTTTGGTAGAGTTAACCCCAGCAGTTATAAGTTTTTAGAGACATTGTTGACAGGGTCTTAAGTATAATTGTGTGACTGTTGAGGCTATAATCAATTTTCATTCCTTATTAAAATGATTATAATTGAGTTTTCAGATACCATTCATGCAGTATATGATAAAGTTTAATCATTGGGACTGATCATGTGAGGTGCTAAGTAGTTCTTGAATGACACTGAGTACCTTTTATCTCCTGGTGAGGTCCAAGAAAGGCAAACGCTCTCAGCACCCCTCAACATCATGCTGTCAGCAAACGCTCTCAGCACCCCTCAGCATCATACCAGTACTTTCACCACTGAAATCAATGACAATTTGACTTGAATGGGAGCTAGTCTGGGACCTTCATGTGTTTTGTAAAGAGTTCACTGTTTGTGGTGTGTACTTAGAATTTAATTTTTATCTGTCTTTCCCACATGAATGTGCATGACTTCTGGAGTACTTTGTACAGCATATTGTGCTAAATACACCTTATTTTTCTGTATATTTTTGTATGGTGTACTACCGTTGCTGCATTAATATAAATGGCTGTAATTCACAAAAAGTGCCACTTATCAGTCATACTCTCTGTAGAGTGTTGTGAACGTGTTACCTGTGTTTCTACTTCACAAATGTGCTAGTGGGTATAGTGGTGAACATTTTGCCTTCAGTCTTTGCTCAGGTATTCATGTGGAGCAGTTTGGTGCTTTTTCTTTCTAAATTGTAATATTTGGTATTCTGAGTATTCAGAAAATAAAAACAGTGAACAAAAAATTCATTTGTGTTGCTGGCATTACTTTTAACTTTGCTTCCTCTAAAGAGGAAGAGTAGGATCATTATTGGCTGCCTTCGGGTGTCAAACCGGATGAGTGGCATGGATCCAGTGTGCAGGGCTGGTCTGATGAGGACATGGCAAACACCCCGGGGGTGAGAGGGAAGGGCTGCGGGCCCTGGCCCTGGGCCACTTGGGGAGAGTGGAGGGCTGTGGATTGGGAGCAAGGGGCTATGGGTCCGGAGTGCGGGGCACCTGGTGGGAAAGGGGCTGCAAGTTGGGAGTGAGGGGCCATGCTGAGGAAAAGTTTGGGGAGCACTGCCTTAGCTCTTCCACAAGCATCTTAATGGCAGCGCCAGGGCTGGTTTATTAGGGTGGAGCTTGACAGTAGCCATCCATCAAGTGGAATGGATTGCACAGGAAGAATACTGGATGAATTGCTGCCTGATAAATTACTGGGTATTAATTAGGTTGCTGCCTAATTAAATCACTTTTTTTAGTGACTTCTTTCAGTAACCAGGTCACTTTCTGGTCTCTGTCCCCCTTTCATTTCCTTTGTGTAAATTGTGCTCCAAAACTAATATACATTAAAAAATGCAAAAATATTACTCTTTAATTTTCATTTCTAATATATGTATAATAAATGCATGCTGCATATTTGAATTAAATTATTTTTGTTCTTGTGAAGTGACTGACATGCATGAGATCTTAAGACATTCTCTAACTTTGAAATTTAATTCAGATAGACATGGATATGTTTATTATGATATACTATGTATATTAGTAAAACATTCCATTTTAAAAGAAAATTTCAATTTGGCAGTGATATCTGTCCATTTAAGTAGATTTGCCAAGTGGGAAAAACAGTTTAAATATAGATATGCATTCAAAATGACACACTGACAGTTGACTCAGTATGTTAAGCCACTCTCCTTGTAGAAGGATGTAATTTTGTTTAATGAGTGTAATTGCACTAATAGTATTTGATTTTGAATGTGTACGATTTACATCTGACTTTGCTTTGCTGAAAGAATCTATTGTAGAGTCATTTTTCAAAAACAGAGTTTCTCAGTTGAAAAAGAATCCCTATATTGAGGCCAGTGTTGCATCTGTTTATCCTTCAATTTAGGCTTAATAACCAACAATTTCAGATAAAAGATTTTTGAGTTAGATTCAGTTATCCTTTTTGTGATCTGTTTTATCTAGTTCAGTGGTTCTCAACCTCTTCAGGCTCATGCCACCTCTCCATTACTTTTCTGAATGTTGTGGAACCCCATCATGTTTAGGACTTTATCCTACAACCATTTATTGTCACATATACAGAGTATAATAAAAGGAGAGAGAAACTAAAAACTAGCAGCAGGACTGATACCCTAACACCAAACAAAGGAGTAACTCAGTCTCCCAGATGCGTAGCCATTTATTTCTGTGCCTTGGGCAAGAAGGGGGAAATAGGAGAGGGAGAAGAGGGTTGTGCTGAGCATAAGAGAATGGTGTTGGGCCTGGGAGGCTAGAAAGTCTCTTACCAACATATGTAGATCTGTATGTAGTTTGGGGCTATGAAACACTCAATTTGGCTGTGAAAGGGCCAAGTAGTGACTGTGCAAAACTGAGAGAAGGGAGGGAGAGGCCTCAAGGGGAATCTTGCCTCTGGCCTGCTGGGCAGTGCACAGGGTTTGACAAAGGGACGGTCCTACCTGCCCTGTGTGCCTTTATGTGGGAGGAGCCTTTGGGGTTGGACCAGGAAGGGCTGCGGGAAAAGCATGAGCTCTGGCTGCCACTGCTTCCCAGTCTGCTTCCAGGTGGGATACAGAGGGTTCAAACTTGGTTATGGCAGCACACACGTTGTAATACCCCAGGGTGCTCTGGCACCCCACCTGAGAACCACTCATCTAGTTTGTTCATACATCAACAGCCAGCAAAACTTTGAGCCCAGGTGGTTGTGTTGAACCATAGCTTCCTGCAGCACTGATACTTTTTCTGAGTAATTCTGGCATTTCTAGTAGTATAATATCCAAAGGATGTCAAAGATAGACTTTTAGAATGAACATATGCAAGTAAGTTTGCGTACAAACAATACAAATCAGAGGTTACTTAGTTGTACAGTATATAAAGTGACCTTTCTGTTTCTCTTCTCATTTAGGTCAAACAGATCATTGACTATATTTGTTCTCCCTGATCCCATGATCCAAATTCAGCTGATAGGCTGAGAGTGTTTGGTTTTGCAGAGGGTCACTCCTACTGGACTCCAAGTTACTTTGTACTAGGGAATACAATATGAAAAATGGAAGGGGATGTTTCTGTATCAATTCTGCACCTTGCATTGGATTGATTGTACCATAACATACAAAAACTGAATGGTTAAGTGAGATTGGAAGAACGTCAAGTCTCCCTTTTTTCCATACCATAGATTTAGCAGATGTTTTTGCTTATTTAACTATATTTATATCCGCTTTCTGAAAAAGGCAGGTGTACATGCATGAAAAGGTGGTGTACATGCAAGGAAAATAGCTAGCAAATAAGTAGATTCTAAGTCTAAGGTTAAAGCATTCTTATCAAGCACCTTTGTCAATTTTACAATACTCTTATATGATCTGCTTTACAATTTGGAGCTTGGTAGCATTAATCAAGCTGAATATTCTTATTTGCTTTGCTTTTCTAACATTTGAAAATGTACATTGTTAACCTAATTGTACTTATTGAATTGCTGCCATATCCAGTATATGAACTCACTTATTTTTCCATAATGCAGTTCAGTCTATACTTCCAAAATATATACAGGATGGGGGGCAATAAGGAGGTTCTATATACCTTGACACTTTCCCCCATCTAAATCTCTCCATACTCTGCTGGAATGTTTGTGCATGAGCCTTGAGATCAGGAATATAAATAAGTAAAATACAACTTTGCATATACAAAATCCTTACTTTTTTAGCTATTAGTATTACCACTCACTACCAAGGAAATAATTATTGGTACCTTTCTTTGAATTTATGCCATTAAGCTTTTAAGCAATAATATTTTTGGCCTAGTTCACTTTTGCAGAGAGTGTCTTTATGGTAACTACTTGCATGCATTTTACTCTGCATGGCAAAATGTTACAATGCTTCCTTTAAAGGTTGTCATTTCTTATGTTGTGAGTACACATTGTAAATCAAGAACTTCTGATGCCCTCCAAACTCTTGTTTAGCCATTGAGAAAAAAAAGCATGGTCATGGTCACCGGGGTGAGAACCTCATGAAGTGTCAGGGCTTTTAGTTCTTTTCTTGATGTCCGTATGGTATAAATGGACTCTGACACCACTGATGCTTTGGCTCAGTAAGTGGTAATTGCAACTCCTGCTGGTTTTCATTGATTAACAAAGACAGAACTAATTCTGATTAGAAAAGAACTAAATAATTTACAAAAGAATATGGACAAAAAGTGGAGGCTAAGATTGCTGGTGAGCTGCTACTGGGGCAAGCTAAAATAAAAGCTAACTTCTTCTGTCAGGCTTTTATTTTTAAATGTTGTTGTATCCCTGTTCTTGGGCTGAAATGACCTTAGTATCTAATTTTTTACGTTTCTTTTCAGAAGCCTGTATAAAATATCCAACAGCAATTACTGCTTGTGAAAAAGTATTGGTATCCTCTTACATATCACGCATGCACGCACACTCCCTGAAGGGGGAAGAAGCTACTTACACTTAAGGTCATTTACTACCTTTGGGTCTGATCATGTTGCTGTTAAAATTGAACAGGTCTGCATTAATTTATGCAAAACCAGAATCAAAGACTGTGGACCATCAGGGTAGGAGTGTAAATGGGAAAAATTTAAGTCAGAAAGGAAAATGTTAGTGCTGGAGTTTATTAATGGAGTAAAAAGTGACTATTTCAATGTTTTATTTCATGAACTTTTATCTATGGTGGACATGGAAATTAATACTGTAGATTTTTTCCAACACTTTATTCAATTATTGTTGTACTCATATTGAACTCAGTCTGCATTCAGTACATCATTGATGGGATGCCTTCATTATAGATAACAAAACGCATGTGATTAGCTTCTAGCCTGAAGAGCACTCTAGCTAGCTATTTTGCTCTTTTGTTTGGAGTGGACAGAAAAATTAATGTTTTTATGCCTGCAATAATTAATTTTAGCAAGCAGATCATGAAACAAATTAAATGAACTAAAAATATTTGTTTCCAGAACAAAGAATAAAGGAAAGTAAATGGTCATAGGCTGCCTTCGACTTTTTCACTGATTGTTTTACGTGTAACAATTTTTTTTATATTACAGTAATATATAAGATCATCAAAAGAGATCTTGGGTCAGTGCTCTGCAGAAACCTGCTGCCAACAGTAGAGACAGTCCCTGCACAAGGTTTTATAATCTAACTAGACAGGACAGTTCTCGTTTTACAGGTGGGCAAGTGAAGCACAGATCAAGTGATTTACTCAGTTACACAGGAAGGTGGCGGCAAAGATAAGGGGTACTCCTACAGTTTAGCACTCTCTTCCTGAGCAAGCAAGGGTTTTAGTTTTCCACATAGATGTGGAATAGTCTATTTAAAGCTGTTTCTGGGGGAAAATAACAAAGAAAAGATGTTAGATAGCACATGACAGCATCTTCAGAGAAGATTTTCAGTGAATCTGTCAACTCGGGGACAGAGGGGGAATTATTATTGTTACTACTACTGGAAAATAGCAAATGTAATTCCTATTTTTTACAGAGAGAGAGACTCAAGTAATTACAGGCCTGTTAGCTTGACTTCAAGATTATGTAAGTTGTTAGAACAGATATTAAAGTGGAAAATAATCAAAGATATGGAAGTAAAAAGAAAATGGGACAAAACCATATATGGTTTTATATGAAGAAAGTTGTCTCAGACTAATTAGTATTCTTCTCTGACAGGATAATTGGCATCTAGGACTTTTAAATTTATTTAGATTTAAGCAAAGATTTTGATACTGTGCCTCCTGGGTAACTGGCTGAACTGAAGAGGACAGAAATCAGTTACAATTATGAGGTGGACAAGGAGTTGGCTAAGAGAGCCTGTTATAATGAAAGAAGAGCTGTCAGATTAGAGAGCAATTACTAGCACTGTTAGGTGTAAGAGCTCTTGGAACTAATTGTGTTTTAAATTTTTATTTGCAGCCTTGTTATGGGAACTATATATAGCTTCATGAAACTGCAGATGATGCTAAATTAAGAGAATGCCATTGCAGAAGAGGACCAGATTATAATATAGCAAGATTGAGATAATATGGAATGCAGCATTAGAATTTCAGTTAAGTTTAATTACATGAGGTGCCAAGTCATGCATTTAGTGGCCTGTAACAGGGGGCCTTCTCGGGGCCGATTTACCTTTGGTCCGCCCACCTGTTTCTGGGCCAACCACCTGCCTTCTCACCTGCCATGCCTTGTTGTTAATTAATTAACTATCTTAATTAGTCAGGAGGCTGCCCATTTTCTTGCCTTGATGCCAAGGGGCGCTATCTGCGGCTCCATACCTCCCCAACACTGCAGCCCATGCTTCGCAGATGGCATCCGCTGATGTTAATCTCGCTGGCCCCACACTGGGCCCCAGACTTCTCTAATCAGAACCCCTCCAAGATCCCTCCATTCCAGTGGCCTACCCCACCTTCATTCAGGCTATCTAGCTCCCTGAAACTATTTTCCCCTCTCGGGTGTGGTCCCCCCGGGACCTTTGGCTATATGGGCCCTGGCCTCACCCCCAAGGCCAGTCGGAAACCCCAGGCCCTCTTAGCTCTGGGCATCCCTAGCGGTGGGCCCCTGGTCCTTTTGACCATTCTGGTCCTGGCCCCGGCCCCAGCATTGACCAGTTTAGGGTACTCTCTCGAGCAGGTCTGAGTCTGTAGCCCCACTCTCTCCCCTGGGGTCTGCCCTCCAGGCCCCAATAGCAGGTGACCCACCCGGTTGTGGGGGCTGGGGGTTAAGGTGCTCCAACCCGCCTTGCACTGGGGTGGTAACTGGCCTGGCATTTCCTGGGGGCTCCCACGCCACCAAGAGCCCCACCAGGCCACCCACTCCCGACAGGTGCAGTTTTGTCATGTCCAGGACCAGGAGCCTCCAGACCATCCCCTACAGCTCCTCCCTTATCTCCAGGATGATACAAGCAGTCAGGCAATGTTACTGCCTGGGCAGCCAGTAGGGAACTGAACTATTTATATAGGCAGTCAGGGTCAAAATGGCTACTGCAATCGGGTACCTGCTGGCTGCTTGGCTCTGGTCTTAGAGTGGCAGGCACAAACAGTGCCCTGCCACAGGGCCCATCACAAGGACTTTACTATAATACAGTGCACACAGACTAGAGACAGCTGAGGGAGAGAGGGACCTGCAAGTACTGGTCAATTGTAGGATAGCTCTAAATTGCCAGATTTATATGGCTGCAAAAAAAACTAATGCAGTTCTAAGGGGTTTTAGGTGGGGTATATTTAATAGAGATACAGAAGTACTAGTAAGTACCCTTTAATAAGGCATTGGTATTTAGAATACTAGTAATTTAGAATATTATTAATACTCCTGTGATCATGCAGATGGGTGCTCTGAGTAGTAGTTCTTCCCCATCTCTGCTGTTAAGTGGTGATTGGGGATTTTTGGGGCAGCTGATTGCCTGTGAACACAGGGGACTGCTCCAGGAGGCCCCTCCCAGTCCTATAAGTCCCTTGCCCACAGGAGTTTAGTTAAGCCATGGGAGTCGGACTCACCTGGACCCCAGGGTGGATTCATGGGGTCAGCAGCAGCTGTAATGGGTTAAATAGTGGCAGCAAAAATCAGGCAGCAGTGATCTGAGCAAGGCTTCAATCTGAACAGCTCTTGCTTGCTGTCCCTCTGCTGAAAGCCATGTTCATCTGGGCCCAGGGACCCTAAATTCTGTAGCTGGCCGTGCCCCCAGCTTCAAATTCCAGTAATCAGTTGGGCTACTAGTGGACCAGGTAGAATAATTTCTTGGGTGGGATCTGGCCCATGAACTGTATACAACACCTCTGAGCTAAGCCATTTATAGCTTTCTTCTAACACCACAGCTCAAGTTCAGCCTGAATGTTTAATTTGGAAACATTTTAGAACTTCTGAAAAACATAATGAAAAAAAGTCTATGAACAGGTATAGTTTGGAATGACAGATCAATCCTCACCTGGGGTCAAACAAAGAGGGAAGAGGACAGTGTGTCCTTTATCCATATTACAGC
>NW_005842318.1:74552-91142 GCF_000455745.1 Alligator sinensis
ATGAATATGAATATATAAGTTTCTATTTCTAGTCTAGCAAATTAATTCAATTGTAAGAAAAAAGTCCTTATTTCCACCATGGAAGTAAAAGCTCACATTTTTCCTTGATGCCACAAATGCAAAAGCAAACAGAAAAACAAATGGTACTGGTTACAATTGAAAAATAATCATTTGCAGTGCAAGCCTTATTGAGCTAGGAGCTATATTAACATATAGAAAATAAGAGCCTCTGCCCAAAGGACATGCAAGCTATGGAAGCAGAACCTGCTTCACAACAGCACTGGACAAGAATCAGATATTCACAAATATTAGAAAACAGAATTAAAACAAAATCCCTCCTGTAGTCAGCAGTATTCTTCCCCAAGAGAGATACTATTTGTGGCTGGGAATGAACAGTGAGCCCTTGATTTATTAATCATTTTTGCTTAGGAGAGGCTTAAAAATAAAACAATGTGTTCCTGTTGGCAAAATACACACAAAAATTGTTCATTTGCTTATTTTGATAGCTGTATAAGCTGTTGTGTTTAAAACTGCCAGTCACATTTGACATTTGTTTAACTTTTCTGTGGGTGCATCTACACATGTAGTTAATGTGACACAATAAACTCAGGAGCAGTTTGATCCAGAGTAAACTGCTCCCAGACATAATGTCTACACATTCACCCAAGACAGCAGCAATTTGAGCCAGGGTGGAGCAGGCCCCTTGCTGGTTGGGTTGACCGGTGCTGTTTATGCCCATGGTCAGAATTTACACGTGCGTTTTAGTGCAGTAAATTACTCCACTGTAAGAGAGTGCCGTCCTCAACAGTACTGTCCTCAACAGTACTATCTTATGGCAGACTTAATTAGTTAACTGTGTCCTAATACCATGTAGATGGTGATGCTTTACTATGGAGCTAATTAATCTATTCCTCTGTAAAGCAGATGTGTAAATACACCCTGTATGTCTCAACTCTGGCTGCTGGCATTAGGATCCAACTCTCACTAAAAGCAATGGAAGAAATTACTGTTGACATCCATGGGTTTTAAATTAGATCCTCTATGCTGTATAGTATAACTGGAGGCCTGGCTAGATTCTACTTCTTTAGGTCTATGATCTCTGCTGGATGATACCCTTGCAGCTGCTTTGAATCTGCCTACTGTTATTTAATTACACTTACTAAATGCTGTGATTCTCTTTCAAGTACAAGGGATGTTTCAGGAAACCCACAAAGATAACAGTAGCTTTTGTGCTAAAAAAAATTAAGACATCCTCCATACACAGAATTGCTGGTGCTAAAGCTTGATGAGTATCAAAACTTTCCTCCAGGAACTGGTATAAAATAAGAAGCCTTCGCTATGGAACACCACAGTGTATCCCAACACTAATGTGCCTTACCTAGGATATATCTTTTTGACATGGGTATTAAGTGTGTAGTCAGGTATTATGTTGTTTATTCAGGCTAGAACCTGATTCCCATAAAACAGGCAAAGCCTGTGAATGAATTGCTTTCTCTTAATATTGCTGTCCTGGGTGCTGATCGGAACACTAGACCGCTTAAGTTAAATGCTACCACTGTCTAACAAGAACAAAGCAGTTAATGTTCAAATACATTTTTTTTACTTGCAAGTCTCCAGCATCTCTGATCTGGGTAAACAAACTTGTATTTATGCACACAATTAGAGACAGCAAACTAGTCCTATTGGGATTGTATTTATTGTGCTGTTAATGATGGTAGGATGCCAAGAGGTTTTGGAGGTTGGGACTAGTGTGTGTGTAGTGTGTCTATTACATCTAAACAAATAAAAATGAAAGTGTCATTTGTCTTGTATCTTCCCAGCCCTCCAGTTGGTAAGCAATATGTGGTCATCTTACCAGAGCTATAGTTCTAGGTTCAGTGTTTCAACTAGTATTTCATCTTGTATTATAGCCTTCCCTATGTCTTATCAAGCTCATTTATAGCTTCTTCTATGTCAAGTCTTGGGATGGAGTCTTGAAAAAAATATTTAGCTGAGCCTCAGAAACAGTTATTTTCCATGAGTGGAGATAATAGTGCACCACCTAGTGTTATGCTATACTACATATATTAGTTGTTATAGCTTCATTAAGAAATTTAATTGGAGCAGCCTTCTTAACTGAAGGCTATCTTGGCCCCATTATATATGCCTCTAAATTCACTATTCTCAAGGGATATTTGAATCCTCTTGTATAGATTAAGCCAATAAGATTGCGCACATTGGCTTAAAATTCATTGTAATTTACCCTTGGCAGATCTGGACTTAGCATGTGCCTTGAGAAAAGTGTTCATTTTGTCATGGACAGTATGTCATGCACTTTTCTCCAGGACCTGGAAATTAGGGTTGTGTGAAGCTTTGGTCCCTAATTCAATTTGGCAGAGATTCAGCCTGATTTGGCCTCCGAATCTCCAAATCCGAATCAAATCAGGAGACCCTTTAATCTCTCCAAATTGAATCAGAACCCTCCAAATTGATTCAGAAAGGTTTGGCGATTTGGACATAGACACAGCTTTAAATGTTTTGTTTTTTTTTTACTTACCTCAAGGCAGCAGGTGGCTTGTGAATGCTGAGATGCTAGGGAGGATGGAGCATCCCACAGGAGCACGAGGGGCTCCCCAGAACACTCAGCAGCAGACCCGGAAGTGGACCAGAAGCACTTCCAGTCCACTTTCGGATCCACTGGGGAGAGCACTGGGGGCCCCTCTGATCTCCCTCAGCTTGGACACTGGTGCCTCCCGAGTCTGGGGGAGCACCCAGGGTCCCCCCGTGGCCAATTGCCAAGCTGGGGGGAGCATGGGTGGGGGGGGCAGCACGCTCTCCAGCAGACCCAGAAGTAGACTATAAGTAGTTCCAGTCCACTTCCAGGTTCACCACGGAGCATGCGGGGGGTCGTCCCCCCCCCCACTCCTGTGGGACGTTCCATCCACCCCATCATCACAGGGTTCACGAGCTGTGCCTGGTACCTTGAGGTACATAGAAAAAACATTTAAAGCTGCATCTATGGCCAAATCGCTGATTCTCTGAATCAGCATCGAATCTTCAGATTCAGGTTTGGCCGAATCAAAATGGGACAGTGGTCTGAATCAATTCATTAAATCACTGTCCCTTATTCAGGCCAAATCTGAATTGAATATGCTCCTGTTTCACACACCCCTACTGGAAATGTTTCTTTTGAGTGTGTTGCAAGTCAGTATTTATTTTGCATGGTCTTTTTTACCTAAATCTAAGGCTGACTCAATTTCAATTTTAATTCCAAATGAGTTCAATGCTGCATCAGCATTCAAGGGAGGTGAGATCAATAGCGTAACTTCACTGAGATTTGCAGAAAATAGAACATGTGCTTTGGCCTTTTGTGTTGCTGTTGTTGGTATGTAACAGACAGATTTGTACAATGAACTTTCCTTTGCTGAAAGTGTTAATATGCAGTACAGAAGCCTATGCTCCTTGTCACAACCTAATAATGTTGATATGCATCTTGTCACAACCTAATAAAAACACTGATGATAAAATCTAATTGACATCAATGTTCAGATCTTGGATGTGTCCACAAGACTTCCCAGGGCTGCCTGCCCTGAAAATAGACACTGGCAAATGCACAGTACTTGATGGCTACAAAGATTCAGTAGTGTATGACCATTATTAATTTTTCCCCCACTTTCTGTTGTGGTCAGCACCAAGCAGCTATACTGATCCAAGCCATCCTCAAAATTAATTGAAATACCAGTGCACACTATTGTCACATTCATGCAGGCAACTTTAAAGAGAGTTAATTTTAAGCCAGAATATAAAAGATATAGGGTAAGGAATTTTTAGCGCTTGGTTTTAGGACAAAGGACTCTGCCATGGTTGGATTCCTAGAATGCAAGACGATCCCTTTTGGTATGATAGGGCAGTGTAGGCAGAGCATCAGACTCGGACACCAATTTAGAGGGTATACCAGAATGGCAGCCAAAGAAAAGTGTGGGGTCCTTGACCCCTCCTCCCTCTACTCTCCTCAGGATACTAAGATGGCTAGTTATGCCTCTGGATACAATATATTCAAGTATGATCATCAGGGACTAGAAAATAAAAACAAATCCAATTTGAAAAGCATCTATTTGCTGCTGGCAGACAAGGTTCTTTGGGTAAATCTGATATCTTTTATTAGACCAACTCAAATAGTTAGAAAAATTCTTCTTAGCAAGCTTTTGGGTATAAATACCCTTCGTCAGGCTGAGGAAGCATCTGCAGTTGGTGTGTGCTCTTCCTGGATGGAATGAATAGCAAAGAAGCCAGAGGCTTTTATGCATGCAAGAAAGGCAGTCAGTGAAGATGTAAATTGAGGAGTCAGTGGGTGAGAGACAGGCTTGGGGGAAGAGGAATGAATGTAGCTGGTAAATAGTGGAGAGGTACCTGGGGAGTCAGATGTTTGGATTTATGATGTGTTATAACCTGCCTATGTCTATATTTAGTTCATGATTTTTTATATCCAGGAGGTTGATGAAGTGAAGTTCCTAGGCTTGTCTGTGAAAAGTATTTTGTAAATTCCTTTCGGGGATTAGAACTGAGAGTGGAGAGAGAGTGGTTTTCTTGTGAGAAATGTGCCCCCACATTTCCTGTCTTTGAATGCACACCAGAAATCTATTCTTCTGGTGTGCCGTTGTTGTTTGGTCTCTCCTACATATTTTCCATCAGGGCATGTGGTGCATTGGGTGAGATACATCTACACCTCCAGAAAAGTAATGTAAGATCCAGGAATGCTGATGGTTCAGTTGTGGGGTGCAGTAATTGTGGGGGTGATGGAGATATGTTGGCAGGTTTTACATTTCATGTCATGGCATGGTCTAGATCCATGTGATGTGTTTTGGGCCATGGGAAGTTTGCTTGCTTCTGGTGATGAGGTTAGCCAGGTTCATTGCTTGTTTGCAGGCTAGCATGGGTAGTTCTGGGAAGATCTCTTTGAGAATCTGGTCTCCTTCTTGTATAGGTTGCAATTGTTTGAGGATTTTTTGTATGGGTTTGAGGAAGGGGTGATATGTCATAACCAGTAGTGTGCAACTCGTGGGGGTTTTCCTTCTGTACTGCAGCAATCTTCATGTGGTATCCAGGTGGCTCTTTTAAATGTGTGATCTATCTTCCTGGAGGAGTGTCCTTGTAGAGTGAAAGCCTTTTTGAGATTAGTGAGGTGGCAATCCCAAGTGTTCTCCTCAATGGAAACTCAGTAGTATCTGAGGGCTTGGCTTGATATCACAGCTTTTCTTAGTGTGTTTAGGGTGATTGCTGGTTCTGTGTGTTGCTGCCGTGCACTGCAGCGGGGCGGGGTCCGGGGCCTTAGAAGGCCGTCAGGCGGGTACTTGTGATGCTTGGAGTGGAAATAATTAGGCGGACGCTTATTGGTTACAAAGCAAGATTATTTACTCACGCCGTCAAGGTGGTGAACAACGGAGGTCAGAGGTACTTGGTTAGTTACAGCTTAAGAGTTCGTAGGTCGGTCTGCATACGTGTTCGGAAATGGTCAGGCAGAAATGGTCGGGCCGGCAGTCATTGATTTACGTCTGAGATTGGGTCGAGACAGGGGGGAACTGACAAGTGATCAAATTGTCAGTTACTCTGACACGTATGTTCAGAGGTCTCCAAGGTGTGTACGGAGGTCTCCCCTTCTTCTTCGTCTTTGCAGAAGTGTATGTGGGTTTTATTTGTGTAATAGCCAATTGGTTTTCGCCACGTCATAAATTTAATTAGAATCACCAATTATATAGCGGTTTTCGCTAGGGTGTTATTTTAGGGCTACTCCCTGTATTACTCTGACCAGTTATAATGATTTATGTAAAGCACAGAAGGTTAAAGTTTCATTTCTGTTAGTGGTGCAGCAATAAATTTCTTTGTTGGCATGCATAGCAAAGGAGGCTGTTACTATCATTTTGTTAACCCTTAGTTAACCTAGTGCAAAATAAAACTGCTTTAAATAGAATCTCTTGCTTGTGGCATGGGCACTTACTTAATTGGGTTGTGACACTGTGCAGATATGCATGTTGGTCTGTGGGTTTCTGGTATAACATGGTTTGGATTTTACCATTCTGGATACTGATCATTGTGTCTAAAAGGGAGATGTTGGTGCTAGAGTATTCAAGAGATAGTTGGATGGAGGGGTGATGATAGTTGAATTTGATGGAACTCAATCAGAGATTGCAGGTTTTCAGTCTAAATGATGAAGATGTCATCAATATATCTTAAGTGTAGCAAGGGTTTGATGGTGCAGTCCTTGAGAAATTCTTCTTCCAGGTGGCTCATAAAAAGTTTGGCAGACTATGGGGCCATTTTGGTCCCTTGAACCTATACAAACCTATATGAAACCTACATGAAAATTCCCTCAAACCTATATGAAAAATCCTCAAACAATTGCAACCCATGCTAGAAGGAGACCCAATTCTTAAAGAGATCTTCCCAGAACTATCCATCCTAGCCTTCAAACAAGCACCAAACCTCACTAACCTCATCATCAGAAGCAAACTTCCTACAACACAAAACGCATTGAATGGATCCAGACCATGCCATGAAAAGAAATGCAAAACCTGCCAACATATCTCCACCACCCCCACAATTACTGCACCCTACAACAAGACCATCAACATTCCTGGATCTTACATTACATTTCTGGAGGTGCAGCTGTATCTCATCCAATGCACCAAAAGCCCTGATAGAAAATACACAGGAAAGACCAAACAACAACTGCGCACCAGAATGAATGCACACCAGAAATCTATTAAAGACAAAAATACTCAATTACCTGTGGGGGCACATTTCTCACAAGAAAACCACTCTCTCTGCACTCTCTCAGTTCTAATCCTCAAAGGGAATTTACAATACACTTTTAAAAAATGAGCCTAGGAACTTCATTTCATTCGACCTCCTGGATACAAAACATCATGGACTAAATATAGACATTGGATTTATGACACACTATAACCTGCCTAACATCTGACTCCCTGGGTACCTCTCCACTATTTACCAGCTACATTCATTCTTCTTCCTCCCCGCTTCCCCCAAGCCTATCTCTCACCCACTGACTCCTCAATTTACATCTTCACTGACTGCCTGTCTTGCATGCATACCAGCTTCTGGCTTCTTTGCTATTCATTCCATCCAGGAAGAGTGCACACCAACTGCAGATGCTTCCTCAGCCTGACAAAGGGTATTTAAATCCAAAAGCTTGCTAAAAAGAATTTTTCCAACTATATGAGTTGGTCTAATAAAAGATTTACCCAAGGAACCCTGTATGCCTATGTCCTTAGACCAGCATGACTACAACCTACACCTCTATTTACTGCTGTAATTTAAATTGCAGTGGTTATGATAATCTTTAAATAGTCGAGAGAAAAATCTATTGGGAAGTTGTAAATAAAAGTAACAGCAGTTTTGGCATGAAAGGGGTAATGTAGCATAAGGCCAAGTTAAACAGCACAGATGTGTATATGTGTATACACAGTATATGTAGATATGATCTGTAACTGAGTGCAGCTGACACTTGCATTAAAATTTTATGATTTTGTATTTTGAAGTATCTATTATTATGCAATTTTTCCAGCACCAAAAAAAATGTTCCTTGGCTGACCTAGCTGGGAAACCATTCTGCCCGATATAATTATTAGTGGTAATCATCATCATGGAAATACTGTGTGTGAACTGCATCTTTAAAGTAACAACTTGATACAGCCACTATCATCCCTGCAGGGACTTTTTTTAAAACTTATTTTTGCCACCCACCAATTTTCAGTGATATATCTGGATAAGGAGAAGTGACTGCTGCACTATTCAGTAGCAACAGGCCTTAAGAGCATCAGCGATGAAATTCTCAAGGGTCTTTATGTCCTGGGTGGAAATGGAATCATTACTGTATTTTTGAACTACTGCTAACGTCATTGACACCCACCTACAGTCAGTCCACTAGAAATATAAGTGGAGAGATCAGACTGTTCACAAATTACAGACAGACTAACCAGGAACAGGGCAAGTCAGAGACAAACTCATTGGTAAGTTTCATTTAAGGAGCGGGTGAAGAAGAGTGAATGTGTGTGTTGCATCAGTTTTTTATTTATTCCTATATATAATTGTTGTTTAGTATATCTTCTGCATTTAGCTTCCTTCTTCCAGTCTTTAAAATTTAACTAGCTGGGCTTCAAATTATATTCCTTCATATTCCAAATGGTACAAAAAGACATATCACTGTCACTAAACATTTGGCTATTTAGAGGATTTTTTTATATTGGAAGTCCAGAGCTAATCCTCCCTTTAAAGAAGTGATCTAGTGTCCTGATAACAGATTGCAGTGGTTGAAGCTTTGTTCCTCAAGGTGTGTTATAGCTAAGATGAACAAGAACAAACCCCACTCCAACCTAGTAGCTCCTCCTTGCCCTCCATTGATTATTTTTTATTTAAAATAATTTATTTGGATTAACATTTGCTTCATTTCTGAGTAGTGAAAGTTAAGTATGATTCATTAATCTGTTTGTTTTTTTTACCTCCCTATGTGCAGCCTGCTCCTCTCTTCAGTATGTGGAAAACAGTATTCCTGATTTTCTTCACTATGTTGACTCTGCGGGGCTTGGTAAAGGGGGCTCCTCTGAGACCAGAAGAAAAGTGGAAACCTTTGGACAACCCCAGGAACAGAGATCTGGTAAGGAAGCATTGCAGAATACACTGGAGAAAAGCCTAAGCTTTGTTTGCCTTTCACGTATTTATGTGCTTCTTTATAAGAATTACTAATTTCCCTTTTATAGTTAAAAAAAAAAAAAAAAATGTAAAGTGAAGTGGGCCCGTACTTCTGGGCTAATAATTCTGTACTTTGTACAGATCAAAATTATCAGCTACTTGAACATACTACAATTTAAACTCACCTTTTATCTAAGGAAACATTTTCAGTGTAATACACTGTACATTATAGTCTCTATATTAATCTAAAGTAAACATTAATTTTACAAGAGCTGTATTTTAATTTATAAAAATACAGTTTATGTTATCAAACAAAATAGCATGATTTGGTATTTTTCTTCTAATCCTGAATTTATGTATTTTGTGGACACAATACTGTTTGAGTTAAACGATGAACAATGGCGTTGAGTGTACTCATAAAGATCTGAAAGCCAACTAATTTACATCTAAGAATATTCAATTATTAAGGATCAAAAGTTCTGTTAAACAGATTTGAGCTGGCCCTTGTTCTGGTTGCTTAAGATGGATTTAATTATATGTAAAGCAAATTTTAGTTAGTATTTATTACAATGCATGTATGGTCTCCTAAACAAATGTAAAAATGGTTAATTATTAATCTATCTACTTCAGATGACTTTTAGGGAAAGGTTAAACAAAACTGTTCGGAAATCTGGGAGTACTTTAAATTGACTTTGGTGCAGGTGTCAGTGTGTGCCTTTTGTTAAAAAATAGTTGCAAATTTAGTAATCGGTTTCTTGAAAAAAACTGTAAGGAACACATCGGTTTGAAGGATTTCTAATACCGTAGTCTACTTAAATTTAATAACTTGGACGCAAACAGTGTGAAAAAGGAACTAATAAAAAGTGGGTTACCTGTAAGAACAGTTTAAATTGACCAAATCCATAATGTTTTAGAGATCTGAGGCATTACTGAAGTGCTTTGAAATGGTCTGATATAATTTTCCTAACATGGGAACCAAAAGCTGTTAAATATAATTGACTAGTACTTTGTGTCCAAAATATGCACACTGTGGATATACACGACTGAGGGTATTGGGAATGGGAAGAGCCTTGTTCCTCCAGTTTATCACTGGCTGATGGGTTGGTCTTTTTTTTTAACAGGTGTGTGCATCACAAGACACAAAAGGCCCAAAGGTCTGATTACACTTGGTCATAATGGAAGTGCCTTATTCCTCAAGTAGTTCCATTAATTTTAATGTCAGAATTTGGCAGGAATTGCTGCCTATTTAGCATGTCTCTGCAGAAGGGCCAAGAGTAAGTGCGCTGAGTGACTAAACTGCTATAAGGTGAAGCTCTTCCAGTTCAGGACTGAAGCAAATGATTGGGGTAGAGTAGAAAAGCCTGAACTGCTAGTGTGACCATGTTGGACCTGCTTGCAGATAAAATGGAGGATTTCATTCTACGTTTTCTCCATTCTTATCTAGCTCCTTCTACAACCATCATATTTACTCAGTCTTATTGGAAATTATTAATTTGGAGGTGTGTGGGGGCTATCCTTTTTCTAAATGGAAACTGTGTTCAGTTTTTCAGAACACTCCAAGCTTATTTTTCTGGGAGAGATCTCAGGAACTTTCCAGGAACTTTCTCTTTGAACAATGATGGATCAAAGCCTGTTACTTTCTACTCGGATCCCATTGCTTCTGCATTTGCAGATTATGAAGAAAGGAAAAATTCTTTCCCAAAGTATCTCAGAGGCTGAAAGAAACTGCTTAACAAGGTAACTATTAAAACCAAATAAACAAGACTAAAAACAAAATCCCAGTGGTGTTTTCAGTCGCATGTGATTACAGATTTGGATTCAGGTAATTTCCATATCTAAGTGAAGTATAACAAATTTTTTTTTGGTTAGAGATAAATGGCATTGTAACCCTTGGTCAAGATTGATTTAAGTGTATTTAGGTAGACACTTCTGTGGCTTTACTTACTTACTAGAATAAAAGGAGTATCTTTGATGAGAAGAAATATGAAGTCAGCTGTGTGTATAGTATTTCTGTTTGCCCTTCTTAGATTTCATATGCTTTTCCAGTTTAAAAAAAAAAAAAAAAAAGCTGGAAGATTACTGACTAGTAAAATGGGGGGAGGGGGAAGTGTTGCGAAAACAATTATAAACCTAGCACAACCTGCACTTCAAACTGATGTCAAATACCTCCCACGATCTGAGCACAGTAAGAAAAAAAGTCTAGATATAAAAATAGGAAAATATTATAGTAATAGACATTATTTTGTCATCTTAAGTATTTTTCTTATTTCTGCAATTACATTCTAAAGTTGCGGAAAAAGGTTAATACATATTTCATTATATCAGATATTAGCAACCTTTTACTAAGAGCGTGCAACAGATTCTAGCCCAGCTGCTCACCCCCTGCTGCAGTTCCAGCTGCCCCTGCCCTGTGTGGAGAGCTACTCTCTCACACCGCAATGCAGCCTCCAGTGAAAAATGTGCCACTGCAAAGCATGGCACACTGCAATTTGGAGTGGCTAATTTAGTGGTGATAGTAAGCAGAGACTGCAGTGGAGGCAAGAGAGCATCCCTCTGCACAGAGCAGGGAGACAGAGGTGGTAGCATGGGATCAGCCTGCTGTTTGTAAAAGCGAGTGAATGGGGTACTTGGGACTGCTAGGAGCAGCAGGTGATTGGTGCACTGTTAGTAAAACATCAGTCCAATCCAATCTCTTCACAAGTTGGATCCCGCCTTTGTACTTAACTATTGCTTAACATAAGAAATCTCAGAGTAGCTGGAGATACTGCAGGTACCTTTAAAGAAGCTTTTGCAGGCTGGCAATATGAGCATTTAAAAACAAAACAATTTTAATGTTTACATTTCCTGTGTTCAATTAGTTCTTTAAATTTCATAATCTTTCCACTCGGTCAGTCTTGAGGGCACATACAAGGTGCAGAGAACAGCAGAAGCAGTACCTTTCCAGCGTATGTGCGGACAGGGTACTGGGCATCACAGAGATATACTTCACAGGAGTCGCTTGCCTAATGTTCTGCATGTTCAGAGCATAGAGTAAAACAGTGGCAGATCCCAGGGAGGAGTGGCCACAAGCAAAGGAAAACCAATCCAGTCACAGTGGCTCTACTGCCACTCCATGGCTTCAGGACAGGAGGAATCTGTCCCTTACTTTTACCCCTACAACAAAGATTGTGTTCCCATTAAAGAAAAAGAATGTTAATTGCTTTCTTAACAGAGAATATGCTAATAACTTTTTATTAAGTCACAAATGTAAAGTCCATTAAGGTCTGTAAAAGTCAGCAGGACTATGAATGTCAGTTGGTATCATTGGCCTTAGGATAATGCTCCACGGGAATTTACATATTTTTGCTTTAATATGCTTAGTCTTACTATACTTTTTTCTTTTAGGTGATTACTTGGACTTCAGGTGAACTTGAAGAATACTTGGCAAAATATGACTACCTTGGGCTTTTTAACTATTATCTGACTTTTTCAGCATACCAGATTTACATACACAAGTCTCACATCTGGCTGTAACTGCCACACTTTCTTATTTTTAGCTAGTAGGGGACATAGGACCAAAGTTTGTCTTACAGAATTTTACTTGTTTAAATGTAAATAAATGAAAAGTTCAGTCCAACTAGTGTTTGCAACTGATCTCAAATACCTTTTCAAGGAATGTAAATAAATGTTATCTTTATTATAACTAAGTTCTAGAAAACTTTTCCTGAATGGAATTCTAGTGAGAATATTTCCTCACAATTCTTTATATTGTGTTTGGTGGAACTTTTAACAAAACTGAGCTTCAATTGTTACAGAAACTTACAGAAACCTGCCTGTCTATTCTGTGATGGTACAGAACCTCCCACAATGGGTCCCGGGTTCAGGACTGGGGTCACTATAATACAAATAATGAACAAACTTTGACACACAAAAACAAAGATATACTAATCTAATGTGAGACTGGAAGGCAACTTGGGTCACAGTAACTATGAAATGATAGAAGTTAAACTTCTAAGGGGAGGAAGGAAGGAGAGCAGCAGAATAAGGACACTGCACTTCAGAAAAGCAGGCTTGAACAAATTCTGGGAACGGGGGGGTAGGATCTCCTGCAAGGCATGTCTGAGCAGATAGGAATCCAGGAGAGCTGGCTGTACTTTAAGAACGACTTTTTACAAGGGCACAGGAGCAAGCTATCCCAATGAGATGGAAGAATGGAAGTGCACCAGGAGACCAGCCTGGCTAGACAGCAATCTGTTTAAGGGGTTGAAACACAAAAAGCATGAATGACATGTGCCCCTGGCAGCTGCAGGGGTGGGGCACGGCAGCACTGGGAGAGTGGTGGCAGTAAGCAGGGGATTTTTGTAGGGGGTGCATGTGCACCCCCTACGCATCACCACTGACAAAAGATAATCCTATAAAAAGTGGAAACTTGATCATAGTATTAGGGAAAGTTATAAGATTATCAGATATGCATGCAGAGAGAAAATGAGGAAGGTTAAGGCACAATTTGAGATGCAACTGGTAAGGAACATCAATGGCAATAAAAAGAGATTCTATAAATATATGAAAAGTAAGAGGAAGACCAGATAAACCAGAGGCTCCTTACAGAATGTGAAAGGCAATCTAGTTACAGGAGATGCAGAGAAGACTGAAGTTTTTAATGCTGCTTTTACTTCAGTCTTCATAAATAGGGGCAGCTACCAGATGATGGGTGCAGTTGGCAGCTAAGATAGGGAAGTTGACAAACAGCCTAGAGTAATAAAAGAACAGATTACAGGTTACTTAGAAAAGCTGAATGCTTTCAAATCATTAGGACCAGATAGGATGCATCCAAGGGTACTGAGGGAATTAGCTGAGGTAATTTCAGAGCTACTATCTTCTTTGAGAATTTGTGGAGGTTGAGTTAAGGTCCTGGATGATTAGAAAAGGGCAAGTATAACACTCATCTTTAAGAAAGGGAAGAGGGAGGATCTGGGGAATTACAGACTAGTCAGTTTGACTTTGGTATGTGGAAAGACAAGAGAGCAGGTTCTCAAGGAATCTCCTGTGAAGCCCCTAGAGGAGACCAAGATGATCAGGAGCAGCCAGCATGTATTCACCAAATGAAAGTCATGCTTGACCAACCTGATTTCCTTTTATAAGCTGATAGGTTCTATGAATGAGAGGACAGCAGTGGATGCAATACACTTTGACTTTAGCAAGGCTTTTCACATTCCCATGACATTCTCATTAACAAGTTAAGGAAATACAAAGTAGACAAAAATAGTGTAAGGTGGATACATAACTGTCTGGACGATCATACTCAACAAGTAGTCATCAATGGCTCAATGTCTATTTGGGAGGAGGAATCAATGGGGTTCCTCAGGGAGCTGTCCTGGGTTTGGTATTGTTTAACATCTTCATTAACCATGTGGATAGTGGGACTGAGTGCACATTTAGCAAATCTGTGGATGATACCAAGTTGAGAAGATTTGCAGATACTCTGAAACATAGGGCTAAAAAAGGCCTAGATAGACTGGAGAAATGGCCTGCAATCAATTGGATGATATTCTAAAAGGACAAGTGCAAAGTCCTGCATGTGGGTCAGAATAACCACATGCACAAATACAGACTCAGGAATGACTGGCTAGGCTGCAGTACAGCAGAGAAGGGTACAGTACATGGCAAGATAAATATAAGCCCACAATGTGCTCTTGTTGCAAAAAAAAAAGCTGACAGCATTCTGGGTTGTATTAACAAGAGTGTCACTGGGTAATCAGGGGAAGTGACTCTTCCACTCCATTCAGTACTGAGGAGACCTCACCTGGAGTACTGTGTCCAGTTTTGGGCCCCATGCTTCAAGAAGGATGTGGACAGTTTGGAAAGAGTCCAGTGCAAACCAGCAAAAATGATTAAGGGTCTAGGAGGCAAGACTTCTGAAGATAGGCAGAAAGAACTAGAGTAATTTAGTTTGGAAAAAGAATATTGAGAAGGGATTTGATGAGTTTTCAAATACCTGGAGGGTGATAACGGAAAGAATGGAAATGGGCTTTTCTCTGTGGCTGAGGGGACAGTACTAGGAGCAATGGCCTCAAACTTCAAGAGGCGTAATTTAAGTTGGAGACTTGGAGGGAATTTCTGACTATGAGGGTGGTAAAGCATTGGAACAAGCTACCTAGAGAAATTGTGGTTTTTCCATCCTTGGAAGTTTTTAAAAGCAGGTTAGACAGGCACTTGTCTGGGATGGTTTATTATCAAGGATGATCCTGCCTTGAGCAAAGGACTGAACTAAATGACCTTGTAAGCAGTGGTGACGTGTAGGGGGTGCATGGGGGTACATGTGCACCCGCTTAGAGCGCTGGTGCACCCCCTCACAGGGGAGTTCCTTGCTTAGACGACAGGCAGGCAGGAGTGCTGATGCCCCGCCTGAGAGCCCTGGCTGGGGAGTGGGGGTGCCAGAAGTGCTGCTGGCACTTCCAGGTGCGTCCCTGGCCCTTCTGGGCATCCCGCTGGCACTTCTGGGCAGCGTTCCCTCTTAGAGTCAGCTTAGAGGAAATGCTGCTTCCGGGTTGGTGCGTGCGACCAGCTGTGGGGGACCCCCCGGTTGCTGACTGGCTGCTGTGGGGGCAAGTGCCCCCCTGACTCAGGAGGCACCAGTTGCCCATGCTTGTAAGGCCCCTTCCAAGCCTACTTTCCTATGATAAAAATGTTTAGGAAATGTATTGAGGTCATCCTGTCAGGAACTTTTGCATTTATGTTAGCAGTTACTTTTTACTAGGAGAGCAAGGAAGGCCTTATTTGTGCTTATCTCCAAGAACATGAAGAGCCCCATTAACTCCAGTTAAAAGATGAAATCCTGACCTCTTTGAACCATAGCCAAAACCTTTTTGACTTAGAATCAGCGTCTTAGCAGATGTGTGAAAGGGTAAGCACGTGCATAAGTCTTTGTAGAATCGAGGCCTGAGATTTTTTCCTTTGTTTTCAGAGTGGGAATTGAATAAGAAGGTAAGATTTCTATGACTGATTTAATATTGACATTGTGATTACTGTAGGCCACTGGTTTCAACAGATAGTTCTCACACACCTAAGCTAGCTGTTACTGGTTGAAGAGCTTTCATTTGATGAATTAGCACATGGTAATAGTCTGGATGCAGCCAGACTGTGTAATGCAGCCCTGATTAACGAACAGGCAAGTAACTAGCATATTTCGAAGTGCCTGGATACATTAATGTCAGCTCAACATTTGGGATGCTGGAGAGGAGCAAGGAAAAACCCTGGTTATACACAGCGTGCCAGGCAAGATGGACCTACAGCAGGGGTAGGCAACCCCCAGCCTGGCTGCCGGAGTGAGAGACAGGCATTTTGCTTGGCACACCTGCCTCGAGGTGGAAGGTGGGGAAGGCCCCTTGCAGCTTTCCCACCGTCTGCCCCTGACACCAACATCTTACAAGTGGAGGTTGTGGATGTTTTGGGCACTCTGCCCAAAGGTGTTGCCGACCCCTGACCTATGGCCTGACTCAGCAAATGATCCGTGTGCTCAGGGCCGGGACTTGTCTTTGCTGCACCGGGCAGATGCTCTGGAAGTGGCCGCGGCTCTGGCCCCGCCAGGTCCCGGACACGGGGCTCCCGCCTCGAGATCCACCAGCTTGCTTTTTTTTTTCTTTCTTTCTTTCTTTCTTTCTCCTCTTTTCTTTTCACCAAATTGTAAGAGGAACAGCAGGTGCCTGGCCTGGCCTGCAAGGAATCGGTGGTCAGACAGCTGCTAAATGTTAATGTACTGCTGAAATAGGAAAAATATAGACAGCATAAAATACTGCTGTCTTCCGCGCTTCTCGCCCTCACTCGTTAGATGTTCAATTATGCATCTGGCTGTGGTGTTTGTGTGTGTGGCCTCCGCCCCCGCCCCCGCCCCCGCGGCCCTGGGCCCTGCGCGGAACCGTGGCGCGG
>NW_005842318.1:91322-129926 GCF_000455745.1 Alligator sinensis
GCTGGGGGGCCGTGCGGCTCCAAGGGACCCAAGCTGCTGATGCCCGCCGGGGTGAGACCGTCTCCCTGAGGGGGCTGGGCCCCGGCGCCAAAGTCCGTAGTTAGGTCTCTGCTTAACTTCATTTGTTTTAATGAGCCGTGGAGCTGTCTGTGTCAGGAGAGACCAAGATACGACCCACCGGCTGGATCCGTCCTGCAGAATCATACATGGGGCTCCCCCCAGGTCTGGACATTTGGTGGCATGGCAAGCAATGCCAGTGTTAATTGCGGTGGCTCCCAGCAGTTAATGCTGCCACTGCTCATCCTGCCACCACATTTCCAGACCCGTGGGGAGCCCCGCGGTCCAGATCCAGAGGACAGAGCATTGTCACTTGTTCTGCGCTTGAGATTTGACAGTGGGAGGAGTGATGGCTACTGCAGCTCCAGGAGCCATAACGACGAGTGCTGCTGCTGCCAAATTCCAGTCTCATGGAGCAAATGATGAAACTTCAGTCTCCAGATCTGGCCCATGAACCATTCCTGTGCCCCTCTGGCCTGTGCATTGGGTACCATTGGGCTGTGCTCAATAACTCCAGACAGATTTGAGGGTCAGTGGAAGTGGAACTTGTTGGAGCAGCTTAGTTAAGTTGTGACTGTGATATGAAGACACCTGGCAGGCCCTGATCTACTTTTCTCTATCTTCTGCTATCAAGTGGACGTGTCTACACCAGCAGCCAACTGTGTGGTTGCTACTTTGCAGTCCTGTCGCCGCATAGTTATTTTTAGCTGCTACTGTGCAGTAGCGTCCCCATCACAATTTTTGCCCAGTGACTCTATGTCACTGTAACAACAAGCTATGGCGCAGTAGCTCGTTGTTACAACAACATAGTGTCTCACATAGACGTGCCCAGTGTGTATGTTTGGTACAAGGAAACAGGTGCGTGCAGGCCTCCTTGCAGTGAGCTGTAGAGTGCACAGCTTACTGAAAAACAATTTTTACGTAAGAGAAAGCATTAGACCCTGCCTGACCCTTATCATACTTCCCAGTCTCTGCTTGTACTGGACTGTTTGCAGAGGTAGAGTACGTTATAAGTGAGGCATTATCAAAGAGGGCTGAGCTCAGGTTGTTTTAGGATGTACCTTAACTTTGTATTTCTTTGTTTTCAGAGATTTGAGGGCATTTTTAAACTCTGTTTTGGCAATGTGTGAAATAGCACATTAATACTTCAATGCTGTATTAATATTTTCTCCCCTTACCAGCAACTTGGCATTCAAGCGAATAGCTATTTCAGATAAGGGAGGCAAACTTCTGTGAAAGGATTCATGATGTTTGCTTATAATTTTGTTGTTTTTTTGTGCGTGTGTGTGTGTGGGGGGGGTGTCTTGGAGCTGGCATCATATAATCTTATTTCAGTGTGTTTGAAAGGAAGTTGGATACTTCAGGACTCATCAGTCAAGACAAAATTAGGACCAGAGTAAGTAGTAACAATATGACTGTTAGCAAAAATCAAAGTATATTATAACCAATCAACATTGGTACCAATTCCATTAAAGCTGTACCACCTCTAATACAAAAACATTGGAATCCATATGAATCTAAATACCAGTCAGAACCATAGATGATAATTAAAATAGATCAGTGTTCTATTGCAAGCCTTGTGAATAATATTGTTGATTTCTGCAGGATGAAGAAAATTCACCTACTGAGGAAAATACAGAAAACCTTGATGCTCCATCTTCATCTAGAAAAGGATCTAGTAAATCCCAGTGTCTCAATGATACAGAAGGTATGTGCCAGTGTGTTCATCTAAGTGAAGAAACGAGAAAAAAAAAAATCTGTCTCTGGTTATTATAACCAATACTTTGATACTGTCTGTAACAAATAGTTAGCTGTTGCACTGAAATATAGAGTATAGGTCTGTTCTTATTGATATTAAGAACAGCATAAGCTCAAAAGGGTTCAGAGAAGGGCCACCTGCATGATCGAAAGTCTGGGGGACAGGCCCTGTAAGGAGAGACTTCAGGATCTGGGACTGTTCAGCCTGAGCAAAAGGCTGAGAGGCAATTTGATTGCTGCCTACAAATGTGTCAGGGGAGAACACCAGGACCTGGGTGAACAACTTTTCAGAAAAGCCCCACCCGGGGAAGACGTGGACCAGTGAACACAAGCTAGTCGAGGAAAAGTTTTGGCTGGACATAAGGAAAAACTTCTTTTCTGTACGGATAACTAGAATCTGGAACACACTTCCAGCAGAGATGGCGCAGTCGCCATCTCTGGCAGTCTTTAAGAGGAGGCTGGACAAATACCTTGTTAAGCTCGTTTGAGCCCAATTGCCTCCTGCCCATGGCAGGAGGCCGGACTTGATGATCTTATAGGTCCCTTCCAGTCCTTCTTTCTATGATTCTATGATATTAAGGCTTGTCATCCCAGAAGAGCTTTATGTTTGTTCTGTGCCTCCAGCGGAAAAGGATCTGTTAGTTGCATGAAAAAGGTTTTTTCTTCTTGGCAACTTAAATACGGGTTTTCATATCTCCTGGGGTTCCAGAGCTGTGGAACTAGGAAAAACTTAAAACTTTCAAATTTGTCTCAAGTGTTTCAGCTTTCTTCCCTTTCTGAGAGACCTTTGTTTTCTTGGAAGTTTCAGGTTTGTCCAGAGTTTCTGACTCTCTAGTATAGCAATGTTTGTTTTATTTTCTGTGCCCTCTGAAAGAAGTACTATAACTGAGGGGCCTGGTTTGCTCAGTTTCCCTCTAACCTGCTAAAGGGGAGACTTTTTTTTGTTCCTTTCTCAAGGACAGTCTCTTTCCCAGTGAGACCTTCCTTTTCTCAACAGTTCTGGCTACTAGCTTATTTACTGGTTCTCCTGCAGAAACTGCCTGGCAAAGGAAGGGTTATATTAGCATCAGCTCCTTCAGATACACTGATAGTAGAGGCCACCTTAGATATAAGAAATATGGCTTCTAGGATAGTAAAAGACAGCAGGTCCATAAAAGCAGAAAGAATACCTGCCAGTTCTGCCTTTCTAGCCAGTCCTAGTATTAACAGCCCCAGCTTCTCAGGTACTGGAATTTAGGCTGACACTTGGACCTTGCAGCCTGCTTCTGGTTCCATCCCATTGCAGACTATGCTGCTGAGGCTGCCAGAGGGCACCTCGTGTGATTTCAATATGAGGGCCTTGTCACATGTTACACTTTAGTATGTGTTTAACTGCAAGGAGAAAATAATTGTTGCGTAGCAAAGTTAGGACTTCTGGTGAGAAATATCTCCAGATTGCATTACCTAACCCAAGTTCAGCTAATGTCCAGCTGCTTCACAGAGAAAATACAAACAGGAAACTCTGGGGTGATGCCAAAGTTGGTACTGACAAACAGCTGTTTTTCACTCCCAAGTCTCCCACCATTGTAGACTGGATTCAAGACTCCTGTATGGTGTGGGGCTAGAACCAACAAATAGCTCTTTGTTGCTCCCAGCTCCTGTAGCACACTGGAGTCTTCAATGGCTTCAATGCTTAGGATGTGTTTAATGTAGGTCATTGTAATTCACAGTAATGCATAGTAACTCTGACTCATAGTAATGCTTACTGTGATCTAAATCAGTAGTGCTCAACCTTTTTCCCCAGCAGGCTGGATGGGTAGTACCTGGTTCTCCTGTGGGCCAGATCTGAGCTGTGGTTCCAATCCAGTGCCTTGGGCCTGTGGGTCAGTGGGGCCCTATCTAGCCCCATAGAAGTGGCGGGGGGGGGGCAGCCTAGCCTAGCCTAGCCTAGCCTAGGCTCACAAGTGAGGGAAAGGGGCTTCATTTGGCCCTGAGTGTGGGAGTGCGTAAAGGGAATATGACTCTGCCCTGTGGGAGGGGGCCCACATGACCTGGCTATGGGAGGGGCGTGGCTTGGCCCAAACCCAGCCCCAGGGCTTCACCCAGCTCCACAGAGAGGAAGGGGGTATGACACGACCCCAACCTGGCTCTGCTGTGGAGAATAATGGGTGTCACCTGGCCCTGCAAGGGGGTGTGTGGTAGGGGTGTGTGGTAGGGCTGTGTGACACTTCAGTTGCTGATTTGATTTGGCAGAGATTCAGCCTGATTTGGCTGTTGAATCTCCAAATCAAATCAGGAGACCCTTTAAGAGATTTCGGAGAGATTTGACAATTCGGACATAGACACAGCTTTATGTTTTTTCTACTACAAGGTACCAGGCGGCTCGTGAACGCTGAGATGTTGGGGCAGATAGAGCATTCCACAGGAGCGCGGCGGGGTCCTCAGCGATGGACCTGGAAGTGGACCAGAAGCACTTCCCCGGCTCAGTGACTGGTGCTTCCTGGGCCTGGGTGGGGTGGGGCGTGGTTCAGTCCCCCGCGTACATGGTGGCAGACCCGGAAGTATTTCTGGTCCACTTCCGGGTCCGCCACCGAGCATGCGGGGGACCCCACCTCCCCACCGTACTCCTTTTGGATGCTCCATCTGCTTCATCATCTCACTGTTTACAAGTCGTGCCTGGTACCTCAAGGTTTGTAGAAAAAACGTTTAAAGCTATGTCTATGGCCGAATAGCTGATTCTCTGAATTGGCATCGAATCTTCAGATTCAGATTTGGCTGAATCGAATCGGGACCGTGATCCGAATCAACAAACCGAATCACTGTCCCCCAATTTGGGCCGAATCTGAATTGAATACGGCCCGCTTTGCACACCCCTAGTATGTGGGTCATCCCTGCAGGGAAAAACGGGGTGTGGCCCAGGTCAGAGGGGTGCGGTGTGGCTCTGACCATGTGTGCAGGGCTTGGGGTTTGGAAATCTGGCAGGAGGGAGGGTGACTGTATTTATGGTCACTGCTTCCACTGACAAATTTCCTGACCCAAGGCCAGCCCCGCGGGTCGGATTCTAAGGCTCTGCAGGCCTCATTTGGTCCGCAGGCTGGAGGTTGAGCATTCCTGATCTAGATAAAATACATGGTAAATGGTAACTTTCAACAAGGCCCTCATTCTTTGGGTCAATAGAGAGTAAATCTTGACCTCTGAATCTGGGCACTGGCTCTTGGATTCCCTCTGCTCCCTTCATCTGCAGAGTATCTGCAAAGATTGTTTTCAGGGTGGATGTCCACCTTTCCCATGCATCTGACATGGTATGGTGCCAGATGGGATGGGGCATAATACTGTATTCTTCAACACCCAAATGTACCATTATATTAACATCTGCTAGGGGTATTGCACAGAACCTTCATCTCAGAAGTGAAAATCCCAAACCCTACGGAGCTTTGAGGTCCAAATCCAGGAAGAAAGATTATTTTTCTTCTTCATCTGGGACCTCTCATTGCATAAACCTCATCAAGCAGTCTTTGGGTGGCTGTAATTACAATACATCAGAGCAGACTCGATTAATCAATTAGTCGATTAATCAAGTCTCCTGGAGCGTGCTAATTAGCATGCTCCAGCCAGCTTCTGCATCTCATGTATCAGTGTCCCCATGCTTCAAAATGGCGGAGGGAGCACTTTAAAACTCATCAAACAAGCTTTAGTTAAAGCGCCCATGCTGCCATTTTGAAGCACGGGGACACTGATTCACAAGATGCTGTGGGTGTTTTAATTAGAGTGGATCTTGGAGCCACTCTCATTGAAGTGCCCCCTCTCACACTGCCAAAGAGCAGTCACTAGAATCACATCCTCCAAAGTGCAATCACTAGAATTGCATTCAGAGTTCATAAGAAGACAATTGGGACAGGTTTTCTTTCTTGATGAATGTTATGAAACATTACACAGTGGACTTCACCTCTGAGCTATTGCAATCTTCAGTGGATCAATTCAAACAAGAGGATTAAGAGAAAGAGGAAATGGAAGAATTTACTGCACACTTCAATGAAAAGAGAATCTCTCCCCATTTCTTTGGGTTGGTTAATATTAAAGTTGGACTAGAAATAGCCAGAGAGGCTCAAAAGCCTGGCAGGTATATAATATCTGCTGTATCATGGTTGTCCACTTGGTAGCCTGCAGGCCACAACTGGCCCTCAAGGGTTTAACCTGCAGCCCTGGGTTTATGGTTCAGGTGCCACTCCCACCACTTCTCCATCTGTTGCCACCAGAGTCTCTGAGCTTTCCCTCCTTCCTTTGGCTTCTGCTTCCTGCTCCTACACTTGGGGGTAGGGTAGAGTGGAGCGGGGCAGCAGGGGCAAGGGAACCCACAACACAGTGACTCAGGGGGACCTGGGAACCCTGTGTAGTGTGGGGTGCCATCACAGTACAGTGGGGTCACACCTGCCATGTGACTTGATGGGGGAGGGCATTCAGAGCATGGGGATACTAGTGCAGTGTAGCTTGTAGGGAACTTGTGGTCCCTTGGCTACTCAGAATTTGTAAAGCCCTGTGCTATAGCACATAAATTGAAGTAATATGATCTTATAACACTGAGGCTCCTGGCATGGAGTAATCATTTCTTAAGAAATTAGCCAGCCATACATTAATGCAATTAAAGGCATGATAAAACAAAGAATAAGACACAAAAGTTATTACACAAAATATGTATAATAACTTTATGGCTGGTTCGTATTGCTCCGTTAGTTGAACTTGTGGCTGGGCTGATTGGGGCTCCCAACTTTCAGAGCATATGGGAACTCTTGACTCCAGTGTGCTCCTGAGGCTGAGCGTGCCAAAAAGCTGATTGCTGTTCCAGCCACAGGGGTACATCAGAGTCCTTGATTCCAATGTGTCCCAACATCTGAGTCCCACCAGCTGATTGGGGCTCCCAGGTGCGGAAGCTTGCTACTTGCCTGTGTAGGGGAAGCCTAGGATCAGGAACCTGAGTTCCTCTAGCACTAGCAGTATTGCATGATGGGATCTGATACTCAGTCCCACAATCATGCCCTGTGGCATGGCAGGAAGTGTGATTGTGCAGATCAAACATCAGATCCCATCATGCCTTTAATTGCATGTCAGGGGCTTGAAAGATGTTTCCATGGACACAAACGTTTCCCAGACAAGTCAGTTTTTTCCATCTGAAAGTCTTAGTAGGTCAAGCACTGGAAATATATTTATATGTTGGGTTGGGCCTGCTTCTGTTTAGCCTTTTGATTCGTACTTGTTTCTCTCAAATCTCCCAACATCTTTCATTTCCTGAAGCTATCAGGTGAGATGTCCCTTTTTAGCATATTCTTTAAAGATAATCTACAAAATGTGAATTTCGTTCTACACATAGGTGGGTTCATAGATGGTATATGTGGGAATGAGCAGCTTTTTAAAAGCTTATGTAAATTATCAGATTTCTGTGCATCAAATCCTAAATGCCTGCTGTAGACATGTAGCACAGATACTTAAAAATGATCATCACAGCATTTTGTTTTGTCCTTAAAACACTACCCGTGCAAAGGATTTGGGGATTGATTCACAAGAGATTCTGAGGTCTGAATTTATAGGTGATAGGATAGGTACTTATTGAGTCATAGTTGGTTGGAAAATCATAATCCAAATTACCAGTAATTGGTTTCTGTATTCTAGTTCAGTGTAATTATGAGCCCATTAATTATCCACTTCAGCTTGAGGGTTTACTTCATTTATCCATTTTGCGGTGGAACATGCATTAATCTTTGTTCTTGTTATGGCTTCAGAAAAAATATTGAGTAATGATCTTTCTGTTTATTTGGTTTCTGATTGCTGCTATTTCAAATAACTCTGGAAATGTCTTGGAAAGGTATCCTCAGCTTCTTTGATGAAGGGCAAGGGAAAGGTTTTACAACCAGGAGCAGCTTAGAAAAAGAAAACTTTAAAAGAAGAGTCCTCTAAGAAATTTGTGGCATAGATGGGTCAGGTTGCCTAATAATTTGGGGGAGAAACATAATTCTTAATTTCAGTAAACTGAAAGATTAATATTTTTTTTTTCTCTAATTTATGTTTATTCTCAGGAAATTATCTAAGTGATGAACTGTACTTAACACTTAGATTGTACTTGACAAGAGGGTGGTTATGATATATGGGTATCAATAATTTGATTTTTTTTAGAAACTAGAAAATAGTTGTTTAAAGAAGTTTAGTGCCTTGCAGTAGGACCCTTTAGTGTTTGTTTTAGGGGTGCACCAATAAAGATTTTTTGGGCTGATACTGATTGCCAGTTATTGACCAGCCATATCAGCCGATACCGATCTGATTGCTGATATGCAACCCAGCATCATGGACAGCAGCATCTGCCTGGTAAGTCTGTTGGGAGGAAGGAACACGGGGAGGAAGAGGTGTGCGGGGAGCAGATTGAGGTCCCTGAGGTGAGGGAAGGAGGGGCTGGGGCAGGGGCAGGGACAGGCGCTATCCAGCCTGGGTGGGGCAGGGCGGAGCGTAAAATGGAGCTGGCGGCTCATCCAGGGGGGGTGGCTCCTGCTGCTGCGCGCATCCGTGGGAAGGCATGGGGGGCCTGTGCATGTGGCAAGGGTGGGTTGGCCGCTGTGTGCTTGTGGCCAGGGCTGCTCCAGCCTTTTCCCGGCAGCTGTACTTGGGCCAGGTGGGGCGGGCAGCGACGGCACTGAGGGGAGGCTACGGTGAAATTTGGGGTGGTTCTAGCCCCACTCTCCCCCATAGTCCCCTTTCCCAGCACCGCTGCCAGCCACCCTGCCCTGCCCTGCCCGAGCACAACCACGGGGAAGAGGCTGGAGTAGTCCCAGTCCCGAGCGTGCAGTGGGCAGCCTGCCCTCACCCCATGCACAATTCTGGGAGGCACATATCCCCCCCTGCCTCCCTTGGTGCACGCAGTGGCGGGAACCACCCCTCCCCACCTACACTCCCCCCTGCCCCCCGATGAGCTGCCAGCTCTGTCCTGCGGCCCACCCCAGCTGGGCAGCCCCTGCCCCAGCCCCAGCCTGAGCCCCACTCCCCCTCTCAATGCTGGGGCGGAGGGGCTCAATCTGCCCCTCCCCCTTCTTCCCAACAGACTTACCAGCCAGATGTTGTTCTCCAAGCTGCCAGGCTGCATTCCTAGCCCCATGCATGCTGCAGCTGCGTACATACACACAGCATTTATCAGCAACGTTATTGGCCACATCAACCAAAAAAAGCTGATTGCCAATGTAAATTTTCCTTTTATTGGTGCCAATACAATATGGAACAATGTATTGATGCACCTCTAGTTTCTTCACAAGGGCTTTGTTTAGCTCAGATTTTGTGCCTGCCTATATCAAATATGAGTTTGATCTAACATGTTCTTCACCTTTAAATCTAAATGATGGAAAATAGAAGTAAAAGTGATGAAATGGTACGTGATTTTTTTTTGTTTTATTTTGGGTTTTTTATTTTGGGTTGGACTTTTTTGTAGTATACTGAAACACTTTGTCTCGTGCTCTTGGGAGGAACTCTAGTTTTGTGCTTAAGAGGTTAAACAAATGGCTAGTTGAGTTTTCTCTGGGCTTGAACATAAACACACAGAGACTCATCAAAATGTCTTGTAAATCTTTGTGGTTTTCTTCAACCAGGCGAAACATCAGATGGGGTGAGTAAATCTGTCCATCGGGTCTTTGCTTCCATGCTTGGAGAAAATGAGGACGAAGAAGAGGAGGAGGAAGAGGAGGAGGAGGAAGAGGAGGAGGAGGAGGAGGAGGAAGATGATGACGAAACCTCTGAGCAACCCTCAGCTGGAGATGTTTTTGCATTGGAGATGGTGTTAAACAGGGAGAACAAGAAAATGATGAAAGCAAGTATTTTGATGCAAGAATATTCACATAGTTGATGTCACTGAAACTCTCTTTTGTGGCTTTGTTTTAGAGACATGAGGTAAAATTTTAAAACTAAATTCTATCAGTGATATCTCCCAGTTCCTAATAAATGTTTTTGTTTACATGTCTTTATATTTTGGAAGATCACTGCAGATCCCTAGTCTTTGTTGGGCACCTGCCTATGAAGCAGAATAATTTTTAGTTTTCTGTAACAGGCTTTTAGACCAATTTTTTTGATACGTGGTAGTCAGGTTTACTCTGCAAATTACTAAAATTAGGAATAATTTAGACAGACATTTGTGCTTGATGTGTTTTTCATTTGGGCATAATTAAAACATCTATAGATATGGTCTGATCTTTCAATTTAGGAGAAAAGACCTCGCAGTAAACTTCCTCGAGCCCTGAGAGGCCTCATGGGAGAAGCCAACATTAGGTTTGCTCGAGGAGAACGTGAGGAAGCTATACTGATGTGTATGGAAATCATAAGACAAGGTACTATGATGTTTCTTTGGCATGTCAGGCTTTAAAATGCCATCCATTTAAATACAGACAAATTATATGAAATTATATTATTTGCAAAGGGGTCAGTATAAAAATGTGTTTTTTTTACTTACTAGACTGCAATATCAATAGTTGAGTTCGGCATACCACTAATATGGTGTTTTGGAAATACTCCTATCCCAACATGAAGTGAGCTCTATTACTATTTGTAAAAAAGAAACCAAGCCTGTGATCCTGCAAAAACTTGTGCTGTGGATTAGTCTTGTACTTTATTCAGTTGATTTCATAGGACTGAGGTCTGAGTGGCTTTGTAGACATAATTTGTTGCAGGGATAAACCACTACCTAATCTGATAGCAATGTTCAGTTAGTCTATTTAATTACATAGAATCATAGAAAATTTGGGTTGGAAAGGACCTTAGGAGGTCAATTAGTCCAACCCCCTGCTCAAAGCAGGACCCATTCCCAACTACATCATCCCAGCCAAACTTTGTCTAGCTGGGTCTTAAATACTTCCAAAGATGGAGATGCCACCACCTCTCTGGGTAACCTGTTCCAGTGTTTTAGTACCCTTCTAGTGAGAAAATTCTTCCTGATATCTAACCTAAACTTCACTTACTGTAACTTGAGACAATTGCTCCTTTTTCCATCATCTGCCACCACTGAGAACAGTGTAGCTTCATCTTCTTTCGAACTCCCCATCAGGTAGTTGAAGGCTGCTATTAAATCCCCCCTCAGTCTTCTCTTCTCTAGACTAAATAAGACCAGTTCCCTCAGTCTTTCCTCGTAAGTCATGTCCCCCAGCATCTTTACCATTTTTGTTGCCCTCCTCTGGATTCTCTCCAATTTGTCCACATCCTTCCTGTAGTGGGGTCCCAAAACTGAACATAGTACTCCAGATGTGTGGCCTCACCAGTGCTGAATAGAGGAGAATACTCACTTCCTGTGACCTCCCTACATGCAGAGAAAACTGTTGTTTCTTTTTCATTTTAACAAGATCATTTTTATGTTTGATGTAATTGTCATGCACTTCATCTGCAGAAGTACAAAATGTCTGATTTCAAGATGGTTTAAAAATGCCTAATGATTGTTTTTTGCCTTTTAATAGCTCCTCTTGCTTATGAGCCATTTTCTACTCTTGCCATGATCTATGAAGACCAAGGTGACATGGAGAAATCATTGCAGTTTGAATTGATTGCAGCTCACTTAAACCCTAGTGACACCGAAGAGTGGGTTAGACTAGCAGAAATGTCACTAGAACAGGACAATATTAAACAGGCCATTTTTTGCTATACAAAAGGTAATGGTGTGAGTATTTTATTACTTCTTTCAAAAAAATCAAATTTGTCGATGCCTAGTGGCTCCAAAAGCTAATGTGGTTATGGTGTGCCAGTTTCTGTAGCTAAACACTATAGAAGAAGTGATGGGGCCAGCATTGCGTCCACCTATCTTTGTACTCACCAGCCTAAGTACCCATTTATAGCTGGGTTAGCTGGAGATGATCTTCATCACAAGCCTGAAGCAAAGTTTGCTCTCATGTGTATTGAGCTGGACCACAATGCCTTAACTGAGGGCTGTCTAAGTGGCGGCCCATGGACCACCTGCAACTTGTGAGGGGTTAATCTGTGCCCCTTCCCCATCCCTTTTGGCTTCCACCCTACTGTTGCTCCCCCTATTGCTCTGGCTGCAGCCAGGTTGTCTGGGCTTTCCTTTTGGCTTCAGCTTACTTCACCTGCCCAAGAGGGCAAGGCAGTGAGCCTGTGTCCTGGTGCAACAGGAGAGCTCATAGCTGGTGAGTTTGGAGGGCAGGTTGCCTGTGCAAATGTACAATAGAACAGCTGCTGCTGTGCTCAGTTGTGGGGGGCTGTCTATCCCTCTGCGTAGTGGAGCAGTTGAGGGGAGTGCCCAGTGGAGTGGTGGGACGGGGGAGCTGTCCACACATGCGGTGGTTGCTCACACATGCCATGCAGCCGGGGGAATGCCTGGAGGAGGGCAGCCTTGGCTCGCACTTTCGTGGCCCACAGGTGTGCAGCCCCCTTTGGTGCATCTGATGCAGGGTGCCTTCCCTAGCAACTGAGAGGTTGGACAGTTCTACTGTAATCATTCTACTTGGACCCCCTCAGCAATTTTCCTTTCTTACCAAGATAATAATCCAATGACAATCTTTTGCTTCACATTAGTGTCTAATTTGGCTTTCTTTAGCATCTAATTTTGCTTTTGCTTCACACTAGTGTCTAATTTGACTAATCTTCTCTGAGATTTGTAGTAACTTTGTTTAAAACTGATGTAATTTTTCTCTTTCCACAGTCTCCGTCTTTCTTTGTAGGACTTTTTCTTACTAAAAGCATGTGTGTGCGTGCACATGTGTGTAATAGTATATCTGTTTTAAAAGAAAAATATCAACTATTGATGAACAAGCAACCCCCATTACCTGTGTTTTTGGAATAGGTGATAAACATATTAGATATTTTTCCATTAGTAACAGATGCACATTCTGCATAAGTGTGGATTTATACTGTTACAGAAACTTTCCTCCACCTGTAAATGTTTACTATAATTCTTTCTTCTGAGAAGACATTTACAAAGGCTTTATTACTATCATTCAGGTCAAACAAACATAGAGAACCTAGTTTTGCCTTATTCAAAGTCAGCCATATCATAGAGAGCTTTGTCTTTGTTGCAGCTCTGAAGTATGATGCTACCAATGTACGTTATCTGTGGGAAAGGTCAAGCTTATATGAACAGATGGGGGAACATAAAATGGCAATGGATGGCTATAGACGCATCTTAAATCTCCTGTCCCCTTTTGATGGAGAACGTTTTATGCAGCTTGCCAGAGACATGGCAAAGTAAGTTACCTTTTCTAGTAGTATGCTTTGATTTCCCAAATTTAAAAGAAAATTGCTTAATTTAAGCTTACTCCTTTTGTCTGAGCTAGAAGAAACATTGGAAGCATCTTATTGCAACTTCTAAAATTTTTAGAATAATGCTATTTCTAAAGAGCCTAATTTGTAGAGGAGTTGTAATCTTCTATGCATGTACTGGCTGTTATGTATCTTTTAAATGATTTGTTTTATTGGAAAGTTATTTCACAGATATGCTTGATGCATCATCTGGAGACATTGAAGTTTTGTAGAATGAAAAGAATAAAATGTAAACCTTGTTTGCTGATGTAAAAAACGTGTGTCCATACATACATACAAACATTAGAATCTTTTTATTCAACAAATCTCTTCCCTGTTTGGATCCAAAGGGATCTTTATTTGCTTTACTAGGGGGAAATAAGTTTGTGCTCATTAGTAGCAATCAGTAGAGTTTATTCTTTTAATTTTCAGTTCAGCATGATATTTCTTAATTGAATTATCTGTATTTCTAAAGTTGTATTTTGTAAGTAAATTGCCCTGCACTTTCTGCAGTAACATTAGACAAATGGAAATCTTTTCTTTCTCTGCTGATGGACGCAGTTCTCTCCCCTAGAAGTGGGATTTAGAGAGAAAAGGATGATGCCTAAAATACAAGTGGAAAACAGAAGAACTAGGTTTTCTTTTTTGACAGGGTTCTCCTTGTGTGACCTTCTACAAGTCACTTAACTTCCCTATTAACAGATCCCTTTAGTTAAATGGGAAAGTTATAATGGGCCTATCGCTCAAGGCTTAAGTGACGTTAATTAATTAATAATGAATTGAAAAAGCCCTTTGAAAGTCTTGGATGGGACATACAGTATAAAGCAAAGTAGTCAAGTTTTAACAATAGCATTGGGGTTTTAGCTGAAAACATGTTAATACAATAAAGGCTGGTAACTAAAAACAAAAGCAGGGAGTAATTTAATAAAAAAATAAATGTTACTTACTATATAGCAGAAAAGACGGTGATGAAATTGGTTGTATTGCAATAAATAATCATGAGTGGGAGAAAATATGTTCCCTTCTCTTTACATTCAGAAAGAAATTGATCTACTCGAATAAAAATGCACAGGCGCTAGAAAAGAAGACTGATGGAAATCGTGAAAGAATGCATTCACAGTACTTAGTTGCTTAGTGGGCTTCTCATAGGTAGCACAGTTGTCACTAGTATTTGGTACTTCCTGTCCATATTTTCACAGGAGTTATTATGAAGCCAATGATGTCACCTCTGCTATTGAGATCATAGAAGAAGCCTTTACTAAACACCAGAGCCTTGTCTCCATGGAAGATGTTAATATAGCTGCTGAACTATACATCTCCTGCAAACAGTATGACAAAGCATTGGCGGTATGAGCATTAAATCTGACTTAACAATTCTGCGAACTTTAGGATAGTTTATGTTTTTTATATTTTTTAAGCATAGTATTCCTAGTTTGTGGCAGTGATGGATCAGTTGCCTTTGCCTGATCAGTGTTGGCAGTTTTGCCAGCAATTGACACTAACATCAAAAGCTTTATTTATTAAATCAGAGACCTGTGGGAGGCACATGCTGTTTCAAGAGAATGGGTTTGCAAATGGTTTTCTTCTTATCAGGTGCACTGCTGATAAAGCCAGCTAGTTAGGCTCTGTGTCCACCACATTTATTCATTTAATTTAAAGCCAGAATTAATGCTTTTAAGTCATCCATTGTTAGATTATCACTAGATACCCCTAGTTAAGTAAAGTGACTTATGCTTCTTACATATTCCAGAATGGTATCCAGTCTTGATGGAGAACCTACTGTTTACCTTCATAGTTATTTCAGTAGTTACTGCAAATGAAAAAGAAAAGAAAAAAATGCTATTTTCTGTTTCCAGCCATTCTTGTTATGTCTTTCTCTGTTAAAGAGCCTACTAGTCTAGCACCTGGGATTTTTCTCCCTGTGGAGTTCCTTACACACTATACATGCACATGCTTACTTTGCAGTAAACCTCCCTAATACTGAGTAAATTTGCTATCTGCAAGTGCAAGTAGCGAATTTACTCGGCATTAGTAACAGTGCCGTAGTGCTTGTGTAGATGCCTGACTGGGAGCAAAATCTGCTCCCAGTCAGCCATCCACCAGGGGGTGGGAGATAGCTCTCTGCCCCCAGGAGCTGCCTACTGCCAGGGTGGGCTGTGCCACAAGAGTCCAGGCAGGGAATATGTCCCCCACTGTGGCAGCAGGGAGCTCCAGGTGACCCTTATCTCCCAGCCTGAGCTATACGGAAAATCTTAAATCTCCTGTCCCCTTTTGATGGAGCACCGTGGGGCTCAGACTGGGAGATAAGGGTCTCCCAAGAGTGGCCCCGCAATCTCAGGGCTGGGCTGGGAGATGAGCATCTCTCAGCAGTGGCCCTGTGACTGTGTAGCTGGCACTGGGAGCTCCCTTCTGGGGAAAAAGCTGCATGTCCGGGTGGGGACAATGTCCCCCTGCCCTGGCAGTAGGGAGCTTCCAGCTCCTGCTCCCTGATTGCGGAGTGGGGGTTGGGGAGCTTGTTTCCAGCCCCTGCCCCATGATTGCAGAGTGGGGATTGGGAACACGCTCCCCAGCCCCCACTCTGGGATTGCAGAGCAGGGGCTGGGAGCTCCTTGCATGGGAAAAGTTCCCCGCTCAGCCTGGAGCTGGTTGGGACCTGCCCCTGACTGGGAAGCACGTGCAGGTTGGAGGTGGTTGACAATTATCCTGTTTTGGGCAGCCCCCTGCTAGCTCTGGGCCTGCACATGCAGACTGCCCCATGCAGCCGAGGACTGGCCGGCAACTGTTCTGGTCAGGGGCAGGTCCCAGCCCCGTGCCCTGATCGGGTGATCGAAGCATGGGGCTTGGAAAGAGGTGCAGGGGTGAGTTAGGTCCCAGGCCTTTTCCCTGATCCATCGGTGGGGCAGTTAGCAGCTAGCTTGCAAATGGGACCTGCCCCCCCCCCCCCCGCCAGCTGTGGTTTAACTTGAACCAGAAGGGGGCCTGGGACAGACATTTCAGAAACTGGTTTGACCCAAATCAGTTAAGTCTGATACTACAGTCAATCAGATTTTTCTTAAACCAGTTTCAACCATTTTAAAACTGGTTTATGTGCAGTGAATGTATGTTCTGTTACAGGTTTAAACCAGTTTCTGATTACTTAAATTGGTTTGTGTGTAACTTCTGTCCCTAGCCCTGTTGGTACACCTTGCACTCTTTTTTTCCCCTTGATTATGTAACTGCATTTGGTCATATTAAAACTCTGTTCATTTGAATGAGCTCATCTTACCATCTGTTTCTTTGTCCTCTTTGTTATCCATTCACCCAGATTCTATCAGCCATAATTAAAAAAAAAAATATTTACTTCCATATCATTGAACATTTGTAGTATCCAGTCCCATTCTAATCCTATGAAAAAGCACACTGAAAGCTCCATTCAGTGATGATTCCCTGTGGAACAATGTCTTTTGAGGTTTGTTGGTTAGCCATTTCTGATTTATTTAACTTGTGTTTTATGGGTATTGAGAAGTCAACTTGGTGCTGCTTGATATTTTGTTTGAAAAATGAGTGCAATTTTAAAATCAGAAATACTAAGTCAATATACAGATTTGAATCTTTGATAGTGAAGGAAACTGCATTCTTCCTTCAAGATTACATTACAGACTTTATTAACCCCACAAAACACAAAATTGTAGCCCAAGGAATACTTTCTAGAACTATGTAAAGAGCTTAGTTGGCTATATGGTCCTTTTGGCAGATGACCTTAAAAGAAGTTAATATGTACTAAATACTATTCTAAATGTTGCCACTCTGAGAGAAGTTGGTCTGCACCTCCAAAAGATTGAAGGGTGGGTAGCTAGGTTTACTAGGCAGTGTTTGTATCGAGATGTGGTCCAGACAGTGGAAGCTTACCTGGTATTACCTTTCTTTTAAATTCCTTTGCCAGGAACTGTGTTTGGAAGCTGTTTAACTAAAACAGTTGCTGCATGGGGTTGGTTTTATTTTAACAGGATATGAATTTTTTCCATTTTTAGGTTATTACAGATTTTTCAGGAATAGTTCTTGAAAAGAAAGCTACGGAAAAAGGATCTTCTGAGGAGAATAAAGGTAAAAGTCTAGGATGTGGCTAGTGAGATGCTCCTAGATTCATAAATTCATAGAAGTAGGGTCGGAAGGGACCTTGCAGATCATCAAGTCTGACCCCCTGCCCTGGGCAAGAGAGAAAACCAGGCTCAAATGACCCCGGCCAGGTAGACATCAAGCCTCCTCTTAAAGACCCCCAGGGTAGGAGCCAGCACCACTTCCCTTGGAAGTTGGTTCCAGATCCTAGCCGCCCTGACTGTGAAGTAGTGCCTTCGGATGTCTAGTCTAAACCTACTCTCTAACAATTTGTGGCCGTTATTCCTTGTTACCCCGGGGGGGGCGCTAGGGGAAATAGGGTCTCTCCCAGACCCTGCTGGTCCCCCCTGGTGAGTTTATAGACGGCCACCAGGTCCCCTCTCAGCCTTCTCTTGCGAAGGCTGAACAGGTTAAGGTCCCGAAGCCTCTCTTTGTAGGGTCTGCCCTGCTGTCCCCGGAATGCAGGTGGCCCTCCTCTGGACCCTCTCAACGCTGTCCACATCCCTCCTGAAGTGCGGTGCCCAGAACTGAACACAGTACTCCAGCTGCAGCCTGACCAGTGTCGCATAGAGGGGGAGGATCACTTCCTTGGCCCTGCTTGAGATGCATCTGTGGATGCAAGACAAGGTACGGTTAGCCCTACTGACCGTGACCTCACATTTGCAGCTCATGTTCATCTTGGAGTTAGTAATGACTCCATGATCTCTTTCTGCCACCGTGCTTTCGAGAAGGGAGTTTCCCAGCTTATAAGTGTGCTGCTGGTTCCCACTGCCCAAGTGCAGCACCTTGCACTTTTCAGTTTTGAAACCCATCCTGTTTTCATTAGCCCACCCCTGTAACCTGTCCAGGTCATGCTGTAATCTGTCCTTCCCTTCTAGCATGCCCACCTCACCCCAAATCTTGGTATCATCAGCAAATTTAAACAGGCTGCTTTTTACCCAGTCATCCAAGTCACTCATAAAGAAATTGAACAGTGCGGGCCCAAGGACCAAACCCTGGGGGACTCCACTGCCCACTTCCCTCCAGGTCAAAAAAGACCCGTCCATCACTACCCCCTGAGTACGACCCTTCAGCCAATTTGCAATCCATCCGACTGTGTAGGCATCAATGCCGCAGTCACCTAGTTTTTTGATGAGAATGGGGGGGAGACTGTGTCAACGGCCTTGCTGAAGTCCAGAAAGACTTCATCCACCACGACACCTGCGTCCAATGCTTTTGTGACCTGATCATAGAAGGGAATCGGGTTGGTCTGACAGGACCTGCCCCTAATGAAACTGTGCTGGTTGCCCTTGAGCATCATCCCTGCTGCTGGCACATCACAGATGTGCTCCTTGATGATCTTCTCAAAGAGTTTCCCCAGGATTGAAGTAAGACTTTAACTATAGTTAAAGGACCCGGACAACCTATAGTTGCCCGAGTCCTTCTGTTAGTGTAATTCCTGTTTTTTGTAATGTATATCACACTTTGTCTTCATTACAGTGATGCCTCTTACAGATTTTTCTAAAGTTGTACATCATCTACCCAACTTACAATAAATTACTCAGGTTTTCAGTTAGATATGGTGGCTTGGACTACTGCCTAAGGTATAACACAACAGAGACCAATTAAATTGTTAAAATTCCACTGAGTTTTGAGATCAGACCATTTATTTTTCTTAGATAAGTAGTTTTTGAAACCCCCCTCATCAGCTTGTTGGCATACTGACTCTAGAATCTCAGTCTCTGAGCCAAAAGAAACAAACCCATGGGTTTGGGTTTTTTGTTTTTTAAACCTATGTTTTTGTTGTATGTTCAAGTATTTTTGTTTATACAGATCCAGAAATAATCGTTTGAAAGCATGGAATGCATGAAACAAGCATTCTTTGGGAAAGTTTCCTGCTTGTGAAAGTCATTTCTCAGTTCAGTCAGATGCACTGTAAAAGGGCGTTGTCTAGTTTTAGAAATTAGATCAATGCTATAGTATTTCCCCAGACTCTGTTATGTGGTTTATGGATGAGCAGTCAAATACAAAACCCAGTGGAAATATAGGACTTGATCCTGTGCTCCTTTTCTAGGAAAAGTTCTGTTGGCTTTGGCCTCTACACCATGGTTTTCAACCTGTGGTTTGCAGACCCCTGGAGTCCGCAGACTACATCTAAGGGGTTTGCAAAAGGTGACTATGATTAATCAAAAGTCTGTGAATATCTACACTTACAGTTCAAAGGGTTCACACCTCCACTCAATTTTTTTAGGGGTCTGCAAATGAAAAAAGGTTGAAAACCATTGCTCTACACCATAGATAAGATACAAATTAACAGTAAAGCAAAAATCTCTCTGATTGGGATTTTTTTTTTAAGGATAGATACTGTCTTCAGCCTTTCTGCTGCTAAACAATCTCTGACCTGCAAAATTTACAAGCCAAGAAATAAAAGTACATATTACTGCATGCTGCTATGTGTGATTAATGTTATACTACTAACTAAGAAAAACCTAGATAGTCCTTTAGGAGCTTACTCCTATTTTCCCACCCCTGTTTTTTTCTTTTTAAATGTCTCTGTGTCCTATCCTTTGAAAAGATGGCTAGCTTTCAGCAGTTTGCAACAGAAACGTGCTATTGAAGTACAGAAACTAAATAAAATAATTTTGGTTTCACTGAAAACTGCAAAAGAACTTAATCTATATTTTTTCACATTTGACAAGAAACAAACACAGTAGCTGTTGTGAAAATCCAAGAAAGCCAAGTGGAAGTGATGGACTATCAAGACGTGCCACCTGAATCCAGTGCTGCCTGTGAGCAATGTAATTCTGAATCTACTTTAAATCTGTATCCTGATCAATATCATTGTATCAAGTCTGGGATAAGCAGCGGTTTTGGAGAGAAGGAAATGTGGGACTTGGTCTAGAAAAGGTCTATGGTCTGTTCATTTCAATTAAAGAACATTGCATCCAAACTCTAAAAACACTCCATTTCCAAACATGGTCCAATTTGAAATTTTGTTCTTTTATACTTTTCAAGTATAGATCAGAAATTACCTAAGAAGTATGTATTACACATGGCATAGCACATATTGATTCACTGTGGACATGGACTAATCCTTCCAAGTGTTATTTATAGTAATTGGCTATAATGTTGTGTGTGGTTACTTGTTAAGTAAAAGGAAGGTGGTGATAGACCTAAGGAATGTGGAATACTTTTAGTGGTAAGGCATTTCAATTAAGGCTGTCTTGCATGTTAATAATGGAGGATTCCTTGACAGTGTGTTCACAAGAAACTCCTTGAATTCTTAGCAAAGTTTTTGGGGGGGCATTTTAATAAGATTTAGTATTTAATTAGCAAGTTTAACTCCTTTGTCATAAAAAGTGCACTCGACATTCTCTATTCATTGTATGTTTTGTTAGTACAGTTTAGGTTTTTGCTGTGTATTAAAGGCAGAGAGTAGGGTCCTTGCTCCATGGGGCTTTAGATCCTCAGTCTAATGTAGAGAAGTAGCTTGTTCATGTCTATTTATGTGTCAGTAAAGAGTTGGGGATACTGGTGGCTAAATCAATATTAGAAGGTTTTATAAAGGAAGTGTTCACAGGAGGAGAGGCAAGGCACTGGGGACTTGATTCTCTGTGAAGAAGAATGTCTTTTTACCAACGTGTTGATTACCATCAACTACTTTAAGTCCACAGAAAGTGATGGCACTTATGCACCTGATGCTGCAAAATATTAGTTCGTGGAGAGTTGTTTCAATAATCAGAGAAGGCATCAGGAGAATCTTGAGGGCCTGATCCAACACATACTAAAGTCAAGGACAAGGAGAATCTTCCTTTTTATTTGTCTGGAGCTGAATCAGATGCTAGGGAGAACTGAACTGAGGATGTGTGATGTCTTAGTTCAGAGCCCACAGCTGTTAATAATATCATTGTCTTTTTGTAGCTCCAGAGAAAGTTAGCTGCCTTATCCCTGATGGAGTTCCTATAGATATTACAGTGAAGCTGATGATCTGCTTGGTTCACCTGAGCATTCTAGAGCCACTCAATGTAAGTATAATCTAACAACAGCTACATTGGAGGCAGCTATGGAACATCAAGCAAAAATGTTTTTCTTACCATTGTATAGCTACAGAATTTGATTTAATAGTAGGTTTTCTACTGTCTCACTTTCCTCCAAAAATGGGCACAATCCTAAGAGAGTCATTACAACAGCATTGTAGGGGGGATTTCTCCCATGGAAGTAAATCTTTTATTACATGGAATTAAATAACTGGAGGTAGCTTGATGTGTGCTTTTTATTAGTAGCAATATAATTTTTCCCCTATAAATATTAACCAATAAAACTAATCAAGCCAAATTAATTGTCCTGCTAGGGAGGGGAGAGATTATATCCTTTACAGGATGAGTAAACTGCAGCCTGTATGCTGGTCCCCATTGAAAGTTGCCAGCAGAAGTGTTAGAGGCTTGGACTGATTCTTTTTAACTGTGAAACAATACTTTCTCTGAATCGATGCTTCAGTCATAATGATGATACAAGACTTTTTTTTTTTCTTTGAGAAAAATAATTTCTCTCACCCCTCCTCATGGAGCCTTTCACTAGGATAATTAAATTTGGAGTTTGCTTTTTACCTACTAGAGTAGGGTAGTTTAGTCCTATCAGGAATTCTGAAAATCTTTAGGATTTTTGTCACTTTACAGTCAGGTTTTAAGGAAGATTGTATTTCAGAGTGGAGTGTGTGTGATATTAGATGTTAACTGGACTGTTTGTTAGCCAGGTCCTATATGAAATGGGTTGCAATGCATATATGTTTGGCATAACTATTTAATTTCTACTTGTTTTATGGGAAAGCCTCTCTTGACTACTCTAGCAGAGCAAAATCCAGAGGAGATGGGGGATTTATACCTAGATGTTGCAGAAGCATTTCTGGATGTTGGAGAATACAATTCAGCATTGCCTCTCTTGAGTGCCCTAGTCTGTTCTGAAAGATATAACTTGGCTGTAGTCTGGCTCCGGCATGCAGGTAACAACATGGCAAAACTACTTAATACTGAAAGGTAGCATCCGTCATATGATAGTGTGTAATAAAATTCTGGTTAAAGTTCTGTATTTAATAGGTAAGAGCATTAGATTTAATGACCTGGTATTGGGAGGTCTTGTGCAGTGTTGAGTGTACTTATCTCCCATTGACATTTTAGGCCATTAATGAAGGATCTCTGAACATAAGATATAGAGGCCATGTGATAAATTATACATGTTGTCATGCTGTAGTTACAATCAGAGAATATCACATTTATTCTTGTAGTACAAGGTTTTCTGGCATGATTGGTGTCCCTTAGCCAGTCTAAAAAACTTTGAAATGCCTTCACTGTAGAATAGTTAGTCTTCCTAGATATGAATGTCAGTGATTCAGCTTTCATTTTACATATTAATCCCCAATAGGTGTTGAGTTTTTTATGATGCTGCCGATACAGTGACTTACATTGTTAGGGCATAATATGAGGGTGGTACACGTTCCTATTTTAGTAACAAATGCTCAAAATAGTTCTAATTATAAGTACATGTAAATTTTTGCTACAGAACTAATTTCATATGTATTATAATAGTTATGGTCTCTACACCATGTAACCATATCTAATTCATTATTTTTAGAGTGCTTAAAAGCCTTGGGTTATGTAGAACGGGCTGCAGAGAGCTACGCCAAAGTTGTAGATCTTGCTCCCTTGCATTTGGATGCAAGAATTTCACTTTCTACACTTCAGCAGCAGCTTGGCCGGCCTGAGAAAGCTCTCGAGGCCCTGGAACCAATGTATGATCCAGATACGCTAGCACAGGATGCTAATGCTGCCCAGCAGGTAGGTGAAATGCCGCATGATATGATTTTTGTCTTTTGTGTTGGATCCTTTGTCCACAGTTTTGGGGTTCATGGTTCTGTAAAGAATGTATTGCTAAATATACTAGCAATGCTGGTTAAAGATACCTTCCTGGCAGTACTGGAGTCTGGGTACCCCAAGGGGAGCAGTGGTGAAAGGTTTCCTATGGGGCTTCAGAGAGAGCATTATAAGAAAAAGAGTGTAGCTACTGTATTCACTCATATGCACCTTCCCTCCACCCTGCCCTATATCAGCCCTTCAATATTGGGGTGCACTTAAGTGGAGAAGCTGATTCTTTGCACTTGAATTAAAGGATGCAATAGGGAGCTTTAATGACTACTGGGGGTATCCTCCTTTCCCAGCTTGAGAGGAAAGGGCCGAGTGTCACAGTTTTAAACCTTTCACAACCTCTGCCAAATGGGCAGCAGCTTTTGACTACTCATCCAAAAGCTACTGCTGAATCGGCAGAAGCTATGAGAGGGTTAAAACCAGCACTGGGCAAGATTCAGCCTTTGTGGAATTCAGCCATGTGGTAAGAATTTAGCCATGAACCTGGAAAAAAATTTTTTGGTCTTTTTTTCATTCTGCCTTTCGAAAACCAGGTGCATGTAGTATGTGAGAAAATGTGATACTCTCTGTATCCATTTAATCCCCACTGCCAATATCTTAGTTTTGAAAGCAAGCCATGGAATGAATTTAAAATTTGATTAATGATGTTCCATGTTTTCTAGGAATTAAAGCTGCTGCTCCATCGTTCAACACTGTTGTATTCCCAAGGCAAAATGTATGGCTATGTAGACACTTTACTCACCATGCTAGCCATGCTCTTAAAGGTAAGTTAACTCGTATTGCTTAAACCAAAGAACAAACTAACTTGAAAACTTCACAAGGAAATTACATGGAGATAGGAAAACAGTAAGACGAATATTAGTAAACTGAAGCTTTGTATACATTAAATAGCATGTTTAATAGACATACAGTTATGTTATTGAATAGCATGCCTGAATCTTTCAAAGGCGTTCAGCATCTAGAGCTCCCATCAAAGCCATGTGAGCCTTTGGATTCTCGGTACCTTTAAAAGCTAGGATGTAAATGTTCCTTATTCTGCTCTGTTCTGTGTAAGACTAACAACTCCCATTTTATGCCTTAAGCTCTGGGCTCATTGTTGGGACTTGTTTTTACTGGTAGTTACCTAGAGTCTCGCATATTTTAAAATTTAATTTTAAAAAATTCCACCAGTTGTAATGTGATGGACTACAGGATTGTTCTGTGTGATTTCAGAATATACAAATTAAAAACAGAACATCACATCACTTTGGGTATACATAGCTACTGTAAATTATGGAAAGGTCTTTCTGTAAATGCCCACTTATAAATAAGATCATTCAAAGTGAATTTATGTCAATAACTTTCCTTGAAATCTTCTGCTGTTTTGTCTGTTTACTTAAAAATAATTTTTGTTTTGGAAAAATGTTTACATTTGGAAGTGTAGTGTTGCAACTCTGGCTGTTTGTTTGTTTGTTTTCTATTTTTTGTAATTCAGATTTCCATTTTCTCCAAACTGTTATACAGCAAAGCCAACTGTCAAGATATTATTTCTAAAACCTTGGTACTAGTACCATGACATCCCTTTTGTTATGCCACTAGAGAAGGACTTGTGTTTTTACTCTAAATAGACCAGTAAAAGTCTTCAGAATATTCAGAAAGTGTTTATCCTTGTTTTAGATAATCCAGTGTACACTGGAGCATGAAACACTGCTAAATATAACACTGTTTATGAAAACTGTCAAGTATGCTTTTGCTTCCTGTAGTGTAACTGAGCAAGATGTGTGATTCACGGAGTCAAAAACATTACGATATTGGTCTTCATAATTGTTTCCAGGTAGCAATGAACAGAGCTCAAGTGTGTTTAATATCTAGTTCCAAATCTGGGGAGCGACACCTTTATCTTATTAAGGTATCAAGGGATAAAATATCAGACAATGATGACCAAGAGACAGCAAACTGTGATGCCAAAGGTAATAAAATCTGTTAAAAATAAATTAATTCATAGTAACTCCTTACCTACCAAAGACACTGAGTTTGTTGCAGACAGATCCATGGTATTCATAGTAATACCATTTTATTAGTAATACCAGAATACAATTCTGTTCTTTAGAAAAAATGTTATAGATTTGACATTTTTTGTTCCATATTGAATCAAAAGTTAGACTATGTTTTATGTTGTTTGCCTGCTTCAGCATAGTCAGTTGCTTGGTGGTTATGGTATTTGTCTAGAATGTGGGAGACCCAGATTCAAGCCCCTGCTCTTTCATGTGGAGCAGAGTTAGCACTTGGGTCTCCTTCATCCAAGTTTAATATCTTAACTACTGGGCCATTGGCTTTTTTAGGACAGGTGGGTTTGTGGGCATGTGTATTTCTTTTTCCCTGGCTCAGCTTTACTGATAGCCAGATCACCTCCCCCACACAAACTAATTCATACATTGCCTAAATTAAGTCCTGATCCTACAGACTTTACTCAAATGAGTGGTCCCACCAAAATCAAAGAAATTATTGCCTAAGTCACTTGCAAGTTGCTAACATGAAAAAGTACACTTATAAACGAGTTGCTTTCATTTAGCACGACATGGTGCAGGCACCAGGCCTGTATTAATATTCTGTGGAAAAAAACATTTCCACTCATTTCAAAGCAAGTTAATTGAACCTGATGAACGAGTTGTTCAAACAGTGCTGCTTAGGAAGAAGTCTGCAGGTACACCACTATTTATCAGCTGCACAAACTACTGTGTTTTTCCAAAATTTCCAAATTATGACTAGCCTGGATCAGGTAGTTCTTTCGCAGGTGAATGAGATGGCCTTTAGTGTACGCGTACATGTTTGCATAGTACTGATCCAGCTTGAATTATTTAAATTCCCTGTAACTATGAAGTGTTTACTCTGTGATTGTTTATTAAAATTTGAACTCTATAAATTGTGTTGTTTTAAAATAATTAAAATCCACTTAATATTATTTTCCCTTAATATAAAAACAGTTAAAAAAAACCCTCTGGGTTGAAATTTAAACAGAATCTGTAGTCTTCAGCTCTCTTTTCTGTGCCTGTTTGACTTTCTTACTATTTTAGCCATATTTGCTGTACTCACAAGTGTCCTGACAAAAGACGATTGGTGGAACCTTCTCCTGAAAGCCATTTACTCCTTGTGTGACCTCTCCCGATACAAGGAAGCAGAGCTGTTGGTGGATTCTTCACTGGAGTATTATTCGTTCTATGATGACAGGCAAAAGCGTAAAGAGCTGGAGTACTTTGGTCTTTCAGCTGCAATTCTGGACAAGAATTTCCGCAAGGCTTATAATTATATCAGGTAAGAATCACTAGTGTAGTTGACGCAACCATATATTCTGTAATGATTTCCATTGAAGCTTTATGTATACATCTAAGAGCATTTGTAGCTATTAGAACAGTGATTTTCAGAATTACATGCAAGCTGATTTTTTTTTCTAAGGCCCCCAGAACACAGGACCCTTAAGATGTGATTAACCAGTCAATCATGTCTTAATTTGTTCCCAGGCCACATGTTCGATCAATAAATGGCACAATAAAAAGAAAGTTATTACACAAAAAATGTGTAATAATTGTAGCAGTTTCATATCATGCCAGCATAGTGCACCCCCACAGCTAGGAGCCCCATCAGCTGATGGGGCTCCCTGCCAGGGTGGGGGTTCAGTATGCTGGCAGGTGCCAGACATGACGGGATATGATGCTTGATCCTACAATCAGTCCTTCTGCCATGCACATGTGGCATAGCTGGAAGTATGATTATGGTGATGCTGTATCAGATCCCATGGCGCTTTTACTTGCATGTCTGCCAGGGGCCTGAGAGGACCAGAATATCTATTGATTTCCACTTAAGCAAATAAGTCTGTGAAATTAAAGAGCTTTTTTGGCAGTTTTTAATTGCCAAAAAAAACCCTGTCTGCTTTATGGCACTTTTCTGCAGTGAACCATCTGGTCATCTCGCTATATGTTAGGAATGTAGTATAGGTTATGTGCCCTACTAACTTTATTCAAATGAGTTGTCCGATCAAAGCAAAATAAATTACTCTAATAAGTGAGGACTGCTTGGCTCTTTGAATAATTTGTCAATTGATTTTAGACTTGTCATTCACATGGTACTTTCAAATAAACTGTAGATCTTTTCATTACAGGCTATTTACTTAGTGATTTATTGCATACTATAGATACACAACACAATATGTGATTTCCTTCCTTTTAGAATAATGGTAATGGAAAATGTCAATAAACCTCAGCTCTGGAACATCTTCAATCAAGTCACCATGCAGTCTCAGGATGTACGACACCATCGCTTTTGTCTTAGGCTAATGTTGAAAAATCCAGAAAATCATGCACTGTGTGTCCTAAATGGGCACAATGCATTTGTATCTGGCAGTTTCAAGCATGCTCTTGGTGAGTCATTATTTTATTTAACTAATAAAAAGTACAACGTTCTGAAATATTTTATATGCTATACTCCCAAATTCCTTTACATCAACTTTCTCACAGTTTTATATATTTTCAACATAGCGGGAATATGTCCTTTTGAATAAGAGAAAAATCACCTTTGTCAGAGATCCCTAATATTTGCTTTGTGCTGCAATTAATGAACTATACAGTTCTTGGCACTAGTACATAGTATCTCACTCATTTTAATTTGTTGGTAAAAGAATTGGGGCATAAGCGAATAGGCCAATTCATGAAAATATGTATCAGCAATTCAAGGAGTATCTGTGTAGTAGTTACGGACTTGTATTTTGGGGTGGGAGAGCTGTTTTTCTTTTCTTTTAATGAGGAAAAAATGTGGGTTTTACTTATGCACGGTCAATTTATTATTAGAACAGTATGATAAATCATTTCCTGATAACCACGAAGTATCAAAGAGATGGCAAATCTGAAGTGTTAAATATTTCTTCTAAGGAAAGTTTCAGGATTAATTTAGAAGAGATACATTTTCAAAGAATAATTTACTAAATATTTTATAAAGCCTCTAGGAAAATAGTTAAAATAATTAATCAGGGAATTGGCATCTTGCTAGCCTCTTTACACAGTTTAGGGCTGAGGAAATTAATATTTTCCCAACAAGTACACAAAATTGAAAGTGAATAAATTAGTTGGCCATTAGCTCATCCCCAGATTGGGAAAAAAAAAGCAGGGAGTGCCATATTTTCTTGCATACCACACACCCTAGAATGCACACACCATGTTTTGGGAAGGCAGAATGAAGAAAAAATAAATGTCCAGTCATGGCTGAATGCAGATTGCAGGGGATCCTGGCTGCAGTAGCTGTACCTGGGAGAGAGTTAACATTGCAACTCTGATTCTAAAGGGTGAACTCTACTCCCTCCCCCTCTGAGGCTGGTGGACAAGCATGGCAGCTGTCTTGCATCTCCATGCTTCTAGTACAGTAAAGAAAAAATCAGTTTCCCTGCTTAAGGCATGCACCACACCTTTGGAAGGCTGATTTTTTGGAAAAAAAGGCTGTGTGGGGCACACAAATAAATATGGTAGGTAGGTCCTTAGCTGTGATAGGCCCACTGATGTTGAAGCGTCAGCATTTTATACCAACTCGGAGACCCTGGATCTCAAAAAAGAATATACACAAGATTGTGGTAACATAAAAAAATTAAAAGTTTCTTAATAATCTTTTGAGAGATGCCTACTTCGCATTACACTCAATTTTGCCACCTAAGCTACAATGGGCACGCCTACACGAGACGCTACTTTGCCATACTGGTGAGCTATGGTGACATAGTGTCAGTGGGCACAAATTGGGATGCCAGTGCTACTACACAGTAGCAATGAGTTACTGCTCAGTAGGGTCAGAAACAACCCATGCACCCCCTGGACTGTGCAGTAATGGTGGTTACTGCGCAGGCATTAAATACTTCCTAAAGCAACTACTAAATGACTGAGCAGTAACAACTGTGTGGTCAGGGGCATGTGTAGATGTGCCCAATTCTAACAAAAAAAACCCCATTTTGTCTGTGTTTGAGACTATTCTGTTTAAATTCTGACTTTTCTTGGGGCAGTAGAGGAGGGTGCTGAAAACATGAAAGCTGTAGCATCTGGTGTTCTCCTTTCATGTTTTATTGTGGTTGTATTCAATATTCATTCCCTTATGCTGGTTCCCTTTTTCAGTTCAAACTTCCAAAAAAATTTGATACAGTGAAATGCTTTTAGAGAGAAACTGTCTCAAATCATTTACTCCTGCTTTTAGGACAGTATGTGCAAGCCTTTCGTACCAATCCTGATGAGCCTCTGTACAGCCTTTGCATAGGCTTAACTTTTATCCATATGGCATCTCAGAAATATGTCTTAAAAAGACATGCTCTTCTAGTACAGGTAAGTTTGGGGGAAGCGGGGTTGCTGTTGTTATGATTGCATTTGTCTGTAGTATTTATTGTTCATTAGCTCTCTTACTCCATTCAGATAGTTAAAGCTGAAACAAATGATCAGAGCTGACTGAATAATATAAAAAGGGATTTAGGTTAGGATTTTAAAAAATATCCATGTAATTTCGGAGTACATGTCCCAAGACCAGTCTGCTGCTGCTCCAGTTCTGTAAGTAAAAGCAATTTTGCTCTGGTTTGTAGAATCCTTAATTATTTCCATGTATTAGGCAGCTGCCATGTACTTAAGAAAATATTAGTTCCATTGGCTGTAGTATTGATGTTTATGCAGCTGAAACATTGTCCTGGAAAGGCATTATTCACTGTTCCACTTGTAGAAAGGGTCACCCTCTTGAATAGATAGCAGGAACAATGTCATGTGACATGGGTAACTAGCCATGTAACATAAATGATATATTGTTGGAGCAAATACTTAACAAATAGGCATATTTTGAAAATTGTGTCCAGAATGTTTAGTGAATCCTTACAATGGTAAATGCATAGGAAGATCATCATTTAGGACCCGTGGGGTGTTTATATACATTTTCCAGGAGTGGGAGGAGAAAGGCGCTTTAATTACAGCGGCTGTAAGAGCTCTAAAGTGCCCGGAGCGTCTTGTGTATCAGTGTCCCCATGCTTAAAAATGGTGATGGGGGCACTTTAACTAAATCTCATTGAATGAGCTTTTGTTAAAGCACCCCTGCTGCCATTTTTCAGCATGGGGGACACTGATGCATGTAACGCTAGAGTCTGCTGGAACGTGGTAATTACCATGCTCCACCAGACTCGATTAATCAAGGCTGCTTCGATGCACTGTAATTACAGTGTGTCGGAGCAGCCTTCCTGGACATGTATAGACACCCCTGAATGCTTCACTAACAAAAAAATAAAAATAGAATCTAATGAATAGTTAGACCAGTTCTGGAAACCAGTTAACATCTAAGAATGAGGATCAAAGATTTTCACTGATTCTTACAGTTAGTTCTGAGTATTTTTAAAAGTTGGTACTTAAAGCTATGGGGAGTGTTACTCACTGAGCACTCTCTAGTGAATCATTGAAGGATTGATTTGCAAGATGCTGACTGAGTGCCCTCAGTGTCCATTGAAACAAGGTTGGACTCTGTGAACAGTTTTGCTTTGATCTGTAAAATTCTGACTGAGAAACCCTGAATTTTTGCTCTGAAGGCTTTAGGGACTCTTGTCCAGTGGTTTTAAAATGCTCCTATTTTTGATATTATGGAATGTTTTTGCTCTGTCATATAGGCATGCAAATTTGTACAGACACTGTGTAGATAATCTCTCTGCATTAGATCATGTAATGGACAGATTATCTGTAAAATTATTTATTTTTTAAATAAAAGGTATTTAAAAAATATGCTCTTAGAAAAGAGCAACTAAACTCATTTGGTTGGTTGTTTTTGATCTGATCGGTCAAATTTTTCTGTTTATGTTTTTCTTAGGATCCTCGTGTAGATACACATAATTATCTTGTATGCTACATTGTGAAGGAATTGTTCTTTTCCCTCTAACTTTTTCTGAGCTGTTGTAACTATTTATGGTCATTCTTGGCTTGGTGTGGTCTGATTCAGAAAGTAGGCCAAAGATGGAACCCTGTGATCCTCTTTCTGGATTGCTGTTCCAGCACAACGCACTGTAACCATTTTCCCTTTTAGCTAGTCCCTTCACCTTCTGCACTTGCCAGAGCTGGGCCCAGACCCATAATAGATCTGATGGTTTTGGGTTAGTGGCCTCCAATATTTATAATTTCTTCCCTGGAAATTGAGGATTTTTAAAATTTCCTCTCCTTTCCAAGTGAGGCAGCTATGTTCAGATTTGGGGTGGAAAGCTGGCCACTTAAGAGGCTTGCTTTTGTTTAGAAACACTGAATGCTTACAGTTCCCATTGATTTCAGTAGGAGTTGCAGGCACTTGCTCTAAAATCAGCTCACTTATTTAGATACCAAACTGTGGCCTAATTTTAATATTTTTAGCTACTGCTTTCCTTATAATAACCCTGTCTTTCCTAGCTGCTGACATTCTCCTTTTACAGCGTATTTGGAAAATGTCCTATTTGTGTCACCCTCTGGTCCTGCAGTTCTGTGTGTCTGCTTTTCTCAGTTCTTTTTCACCCACATTGAAGGTTTCTTTTAATCTTAGTTTGTCCTGAGTCTGTCTGTTCAGTGGTTCATGCAGACATGATGTAGGGGTGCTCCAAATTATCATGATGAGCTGGTGTGTTGGAGCTAATTCCTCATGTTGAAGGAACTATCTTTGTTTCTAGAGGCAATATTGGTAATCAAAGGCTGTTAGTTACAGCCAAGTCAGCACATTCATAAGTGATAACAAAATGAACCATAACTCTGTTTCCACTGTGCAGTAGTTCCCTTTCGAATTCTCCCTTTTTTCCTTAATCCCATTTGATTTTTTTTTCCTGAGGACTCCTTTTATCTAAAAAGACCATATGGATTTCAGTCTAAAACGGCTATACTCAGTATCTTATTTTTACTTTAATCTCTAGGAGGTGACTCTCGTCCCAGTGGCCTTCTTTATAGCAGTGAACAAACATTAGCTAATGAATACTCACAGTGTCCTCATATGGTGAAAGGCTCAAGAGAAGCTAAATGGCTTTCCTAGGTTGGTAGTGTGTGTTGGTGGCAGAGGTTGGATTAGTTCCCAGTCCTGTGTTCTTTTTTCTCAATCTGTGTGGGTAATGCTGGCTTCTTCCACATTGCCCCATCACTGTGACGTGTTCCACTACAGGCCATTCTGGCTCACTGGGGCAGTAGAGGGGGAGGGCTGCACTGTATCTTTAACTTCAGCATGGGGATATGATTGGTTAGCACCATGCTCCAGCCACCTTTACCTCCAGTTTGTTCCTGATATCAGTTGGATAGGAGGCTGGATGGGCTTCAGGGCCATGGTAAAAGGGAAACAGTGAGTATAAACTCACCGCCCTTGCCTGGGGCTGAACCCAGATCCTGACAGCTGAACTACATGGCTTAGTGTTGTATTTGTAGTAATAGTCTGTCGGGCAGCTCAGATTGAGTATTGTTCCCTTTCTAGTTGTTCTCCTTTAGTAGGGTTTTTGGTTGTAGCTGTGTTGGTCTAAGGACGTAGGCAGGCAAGGTTCTTTGAGTAGATGTGTTATCTTTTATTAGACCAACTGAGTAGTTGGAAAAAAGTTCTTAGCAAGCTTTTGAGTGCAGTCACCCTTCTTAAGGCATAGGAAGTCTCTGCTGTTCTGAGACTCCAAGGAGTGAGAGAAGCTAAAAATGTTTTAGTTTCTCTCATTCCTTGGAGTCTCAGAACAGCAGAGACTTCCTATGACCAAAGAAGAGTGATTGCGCCTGAAAGCTTGCTAAGAATGTCTTTCCTTTTATAGTGAACTGAGCTAGAATTCACTGCATATAGACCAGGGGTAGGCAGCCCTCGGCACAGGTGCCAGAGCATGGCATGCAAAGGCATTTTGCTTGGCATGTGCACTTCAAGGTGGACAGTTGCGGAGGGGGCCAGGGCTGCACTGCCACAACAAGGATCAGGCCCCTTGCAGCTCCCCCAGTGTCCACCCCTGGCACGCCAGCATCTTACAAGCCAAGGTTGCGGGTTTCTGACACTGTCCAAAAACGTTACCAACCCCTGGTATAGACTGTGTTTAGTTTAAAAGGGGGTAAAACAGAGAAATAAGGAACTAAAGTAACAAATTAAAGAACAACAAGTCTACTGAAGTTATAGAGGGGTTAGTGTAGTAGAAGGAATTACTATTCTAGGTTCGATTTCTAGTTGTGCACCAGACTGTGGTTCTCTGGCAGAACTCCCTCTGGCCTCAGTAGCATTAAGATTGGACCCTTCTACTATTTAGCCTCTGTGTTACCCAGGCCTTTAGCTCCATCTTCCCTTTTATTCATTTTTCTGGTTTGTCATTTGGCAAACGTATGCTGAGAATTGGTCATTGCTGAAGGTTGCTGGTGTTCCGGGAGCTTTTACAAGGGTCTGAGGAGAAATGTGTTTGCATTCCAGGAATAATCCTATGTTCTTCTGTGTGGACTGCAGCCAGGATTGGTTGAATCAAAACGGTGTTTCTTTACTGCTAAACAACAAAGTAAGAGTGAGCTGTAAAAAGGGTAAGGGTTGAAAGACACCTCCCCCCACCAGTGAACACAGGGTGATGTTTTAAAGCATGATAGATGTAAATAATACTATTTCAGAACAGCTAGCCACAATTTAGCACAAGTCCTCTCACCATGTGAACCTTCTGGAGGCTATGAAAATATGGCTCTGGCTCTCCCGTGGTATGAAACAATGAGTTGTTTTTCCCTGTGGCCTCAAGTGAGCTGATTCTTTATGGAAAAAACACTTTCTGCAAAGAGAGAAAACCAAAACCTTATGCTGTTTGTTTGTAATGTGTGTGTGCAGGGATTCTCTTTCCTTCACCGCTATCTGGGCATCCGTGGACCTTGTCAAGAATCTTACTATAACCTTGGCCGTGGCCTTCATCAGCTGGGATTAGTGCATTTGGCAATCCACTACTACCAAAAGGCTCTTGAACTTCCTCCTGTTGTCTTAGAGGTACTGTACAGTCAAATACCTGAACCTTAGTCTCTACAAATCAGTTGGGTATTATCAGTAAGTAACCAGAAGTAAAAACTGTGCTCAAAATTATCAGTAATCCCTACTGTAAATTCACCGATGTTAGAAAAAGTCCCTTTTGGTTATCATCTGTTCTGTGTTTCAAACATTTATAGTTTGAAGGCTCAAGACAATCTGAGGGGGTTTGGTTTTATTGTTACATTATTGGGAGTGGCAGCTACAAGAAAATGGTCAATGAAGAACTTTTCCATATGAATATCAAGAAGTGATTTAAAATCCATTTCAAAGCAAGAATAATGGCATGTAAAATCTGACTGGCATTTTCTCTATTGCACAAATAAGAGGGTTTAACAAAAAATATAGATTTCCAGTGTAAATATATTGATGTAGTAGAAATGAAATGACCTATATAATAAGGTAAAGAATTTGTATGCATTAGTACACTGATTCTGTAGTGGTTTTCTGTTGTAATTTGCCATGGGTTTCTTTGCACTGTCTATATAGTGGATCAGATAGCAAAAGTGTCTGATCTAACAGACATTTATCTTAATTGTAGTGAGGCTTATTTAAAATAGTAATGGAAGAAAACATATGCTCTGCCATATGCTGGTGTTGTTCTCTAAGCTAGAGTTCTGGCGAGGGAGTGTTGGGGAGAGGGGGAAGAAACATGTCTGGTCATAAGGCAGTGATATTCAAGATTTACCCTGGGTTTATATCCAATGTACATGCAAATAATTTTTTTCAATTATTTCAGGGAATAGAAACTGATCAAACAGACTTGAAAAGAGATATTGCCTTCAACCTATCACTAATTTATCTGAGTAGTGGAAATACAACAGTAGCCCGAAAGATGCTATATACATATGGAGTCGTATGACAAGAGTTTGTGGCAGCTGTTCACGGTTAGGATGCAGCCTGCAAGAAAAACTGCCACTTTCATTTTCACCAGGATATTGAGGATGTCGGGCATTATGCAATGGTAAAAGATTAAGCTGAAAGAAGCTAAGTAAATATTTTTTCCTAAACAGAACTAGACATGGTCTGGTTGGAGCTGCCACTTCGTAGGTATTTTGTTTCATAGACTTTTAGCTATTTTTTTCCAGTTTCTAAAATTGTGACAGTAAAATGCACTGATTCAAGAAAAATACTATTGGCATTTCTGAGCAAATTCCAGATGTACTTGAAGTTGGTGGGAGCACTTATCATTAGGTTCTGCATTTTTCTCCATGGATTTTGATTCTGAAATCTACCGTTCCTGCTGGTATACAGCATTTTCTGCTGAATAAGGGGCCAAAAAAAGCACTAATTATTTTTGGAGGAGACTTGTTTGTGTATTTAACCAGATACTGTCCTTGTTGAAAAGCTATTCATTTGTTACAGTTAGTTTGCCACATACTATTCAGAATTGTTGTTCTTATGCAGGAGAGGGAAGAGAAATCAGCTTCCAAGGTAGAATGCTAACCCCAGCATATTAGGCAGTAGCTTTATACAGATTCCTGGGAGGATATTTCCAAAAAGAGGAGAGAACTGCAAATAAATCCAATTGCAAGACCTTTTTATTACTTGCATATTTTTTAGGTAATTCTGATTCTTTCTTTTATTCAGAGGTAACGTTGTCTGAGAAGTGACTTTTGCTTTAATATTATGTGCCACATCTGTAACAGCATCCTATTTAGAAAGAGTATTGTATATTTTGTGTTAATAAACATTTTTAGTTTGTAAATAATACCTATCGTTTCAATAATTAAGTTATTCGTAGCAAAAATCACAGTCTGTTTAGTGGGTTAAAATTAGTAGTGTAGTAAGTAACAGACAGCCCCAGGGTTTCATTTTCCTGTAGTAAAAATGCAGTAGAAATGCTGCAAATTCTGTAAAGTCCATTGCAGATTAAGAAGATAATTCCAATTTCACAGGTTTTCTCTTGTCTCGTAGAGAAATAGTTCTCAGAGCTGCTGGTTCTCTCTTTTAAAACTTGTCTCCAGTAGGTGTTATGTTGAGTCCTTGTAAGATTACAGCCCTAGATCTTGGCATGCAATTCTTTCCAGCACACCTGTATGATTAAACTTCAGCACTAACATGATTTCTATTAGATGACAAATTGAAATGTGTAGGGCTGGATCTTATATTGAATTTTAGTCAAAGTCATTACAGCTCTTGGGGGGAAAAAGGAACAGGTTTGCTGAATTCTCTACTTCTGGGAAATGCAATTATAGTTTGTTTATATTCGATCAGATGATACCCAGTTGCTAGACAAAAAGGTGGTAGATGCTATTGTTGACAGTTACTATCTGTTTGTTCCCTTCATGGGGAGAATTCCAGTTGATTGTTCCACTGGGTGGTGTGGCCTGCCGATCTGACAAAACTGAATGGACAACTATTAACTTATTTGTTTTCTAAATATTGTCCTTGCCCCAAAGCCTTTTACTCTGCTCTGATGGGGGCAGAATGCCCATTTGTTTATCTTTGTTTTATTTTTCATTTGTGACTAAATATTTAATATTCTTTACCATTTCCTCTTAACTTTTTTCCCCTGATCTACATGGTATGATGCATCTCCTGCTTATTCCACAAATCAGAATAATCTTGTGATTACCTTGTGCTCCCCATTCTTTCCTTATGTATTTATTGTGTGGGCTCTCTGAGAGCTACTATCTTTTTATTCTGCTTACAGTCCCCCAGCACATGCTCCATGTTATACATGAGAGATATTTTTAACTTCTTCCTCTTTTCTGTTAAAGTGTCCCCCACACTCTCGGCCTAGATACTGGGTTGTAGTAACAGAATCATCTCTTGCATATCAAGGCAAGTGATTTATTCTGCTCTGTTCAGCAGTGGTGAGGCCTCACCTGTTTTGGGCCCCACATTTCAAGAACAATGTGAGCAGATTGGGAAGAATCCAGCAGAGTGTGACAGAAATGATTAGAGGCCTGGGAAGCATGACTTATGAGGGAAAGGGCTATTTAGTCTGGAGAAGAGAAGGCTGAGGGGGGATTTGATGTAAAAGTTTTCAAATACCAGAAGAGTGATTATAACGGGGATGGAGACGAAACTATTCTCTTGCTGTAGGGGACAGGACTAGAAGCAGTGGACTCAACTGCTGCAAAGGAAATTTAGGTTGTGGATTATTAGAAAGAACTTTCTGACTGAGGGTGGTCAGGTATTGGAACAGGCTACCTAGAAATGTTGTGGACTTACCATCTCTGTACATTTTCAAGAGGTTAGACAGATGATTAGCATGTTTCTGCCTTCAGCAGAGGGGTGCTGGACCAGACAACTTGGTCCTTTCAAGCCCTACTTCCCTATGATCCTAAATCTAACATCCTCCCCCCTTGCCTTCTTGGACATTAACCCGTCCCTCTCACGCAGGGTATGTGGTTGCTCACTGTTCTCCCTTTTCCTATCCAGATGCTCCTCTCCCTTTGTTCTTTACAGCCCTGTATGTCCCGAAGAGTTGATTGGGGTGAACACAGCCAAAGCCCCTGGTCAAGCATGCCCTCCCAGATTAAATTGGCTGTAACAATTTTAGCAACTAATTAAACCAAATTTCAGTCATTCAAATAAACAGGGAAGAAATAATTGGGAGAGCCAATGCCCAGGACTCTTTAAAACATCTCTTTTGTTCATTTGTTTCGCCCCCTGCCACCACCTTTTTTTTGATCTGTCAAAAACTTTTCCTTTAATTGAGATTTGAAAAGGACACTTTAAAGAAATGAGAAAGTCCTAAAGTACATCCTGCAGGTGCTATTCTGGCTAGAAGATTGGATTTGTAATCAATAATAGAAATTCAAGCTTTGACAGTTAAAAAATCCTTACATGTAAGACTTAGGATCATAGGATTTATGCTTGTAAGTACTCTCCAAAATATGATAGACCCTCAGTAGCAAAATAGAAATACTAGAAGAATTGGATTCTGTGGACCTTTGGATGGTGAAGATGACCTGATAAGGTTTTTGGAGTTTTTTCATAAATCATTGGACTTAAACTTGGCCAAAAAAAGAATCCTCTTTATACTGGAAAGGCTTATTGCATCACATGCGTACCATCTGAAATGCTGAACTCATGTCTGGAAGAACAATGGCAATAAGAGATAGTGGAGGTACAGCTACTTTTTGATTTTTTTCTTTCCAAGTGTAAATTGAGTGTAAAGTACTCAGACAAAGTTTATTCCACATTGATCAGTGTTTAATAAAATGGTTGCTACACCATTTTTCCCTGCAAAGCTTAGGATATATCTGAGGAAATAAATATATTGTTATGGATTACATGGGCCAAAATGCCTAATATCTATTGGTCAAAATTAAGGTTAATGGAGCCCACAACCATAATTCAATTCACATGATACTGACTTCTACATGCCTAATAGTGTTAGAATTTAAAGATCTTGCTTCATTTAAAAACTAAAATGTATGGACATGCTAGAATTTTATATCTCATGCCATGCGTGGGCTTTCTGACCGATCAGTCCTGCAACAAGCGCTGGCAGTGGAATAGGCCAGTGAACGTTAAACGCCACCATGTTGATGTCAGTGACATGTCCTCTACTCCATGAAGCTTGTCTGACCAAGAAGCTTGCTTCTTCCTGGTTCAGCAGGTCGGA
>NW_005842318.1:132125-133275 GCF_000455745.1 Alligator sinensis
CTCCTTTGCACCGTGCATTTCTCTTTGCAACTGAGAAATGCACCCTGCAAAGAAAGCTCCTTGTGGCGGGAAATAATTTAGCAGTGCCAAAGCGCGCGCACACAGAATCACACCCTTGGGTTGTGACAAGTACATGGTCAGGAAGGCTAACCGCACCTTGGCATGCATCCACAGATGCATCACGAGCGGGTCCAAGGAGGTGATCCTCCCCCTCTGTGCGACACTGGTCAGGCTGCAGTTGGAGTATTGCATCCAGGTCTGGGTGCTGCACTTCAGGAGGGATGCGGCCAGCATCAAGAGGGTCCAGAGGAGGGCCACTCGCATGATCAGGGGGCAGCAAGGCAGGCCCTACAAGGAGAGGCTATGAGACCTGAACCTGTTCAGCCTCCACAAGAGAAGGCTGACAGGGGATCTGGAGGCCATCTATAAACTGGCCAAGGGGGACCAGAAGGCAATGAGAGAGTCCCTGTTCCCCCAAGCACTACCGGGAGTAACAAGGAATAACACCCATAAATTGACTGAGAGTAGATTCAGGCTAGATGTCAGGAGGCACTATTTCACAGTCAGGGTGGCTAGGATCTGGAACCAACTTCCAAGAGAAATGGTGCTCGCTCCTACCCTGGGGGTTTTCAAAAGGAGGCTAGACAACCATTTAGCCGGGGTCATTTGACCCCAGCATTCTTTCCTGCCATGGCAGGGGGTTGGACTTGATGATCTGCTCAGGTCCCTTCCAACCCTACCAACTATGACAATAGCCGGTGGGGAGCAGGGGCCCTGCTGTGAGGCAGAGGTAGGTATGGGGGAGGGAGCCCCCGCACTGGAATTGGCGGCCCCTGCACTGGAGGAGGTGGCGGTGGAGGGAGTCTTTACATGGCTGGCCCCAAAGGATGAGCAGGTGGTGAGGGGGGGCCATGTTAAACACTCCCTGAAATCCATCATTCTTGACAGGCAGTTTGTGTGTGTGTGTGTGTGTGTGTGTGTGTGTGTGTGTAAATAAAAACTGCTTACAGTAAAGAAGTAAGTTTTGCTACGGTCCTTACAAGGGTCTGGGGTTTAACCCTGTGTGATAGAGAAGTCCTCCTGGAAACAGTGGCCAAGAAGTGTGGTATCCTAGGAGACAAGTCTGGGTGAGGCAGCAGGAATGGGCTTG
>NW_005842318.1:133297-137995 GCF_000455745.1 Alligator sinensis
TCTGCATTGCACAGAGTGGGTCCTGGGATGCCATACTTCCTGGGGGCTCTTATGTTTCCAGGATTCATTCCCGTTACACAGTTGGCCATGACTCTGGAAAAGTCTCTATATTCTGCTTTCCAAAACACAAGGCATGTGTTTTATTTGGGGGATGTGGTATGCAAAAAAACCCCCCAGCAGTCAGCAGCTAATTTGGGAAATGCTCTCATCTGCAGCTACTCTTCCATTGTACTGATGGGAGCTCTCTTAGGAAAAAACCTCTTATATTGTTGTTTCCTGAGCCTTTTTTCACTACCAAGTGGGATTTACAATAGTAGGTAAATAATGGCCCATACTCTGTAGACAATTTTGAAAGTGAAAAGGATGAAAATAAATACAAACAATATTTACAATTATATTTTGCCTTATGATTCCCATGACTAAATCATAACTCAGGACAAGGGGCTCTCACATTTCAAGTTATAAGCAGTAATAGGAGGCCTGAAGCATAGAACAGAATGACCCAAGTTGCAACTTTTTATAGAAAATTAAAGAAAATTTAATGGCTATTGAAACTACAGGGTTGGATTACACTTATATCTACACACAGCAACTGTACACACAGCACTCCAGAGACCTGTAGCTGAAAAGGAACAGCACGAAGCTTGACATGGAAAATGTACTAAACAAATGGATCAGCAACAACTGCTGAAAGAAACTGGATGCCAGAATCTGGCACAGTTTCTCCCCACCCAGTGAACCATTTCTACTTGTGCCTTTTGCTGGGCTTCTGAGAGAAGAGCGTTTTCTACCCTTTACAGAGAAAGGTCACAGTGATTTATAATTAAAAATGAATTTTCTAATGAAATACATCTAACTTATAGAAAAAGATAAGGCAGCAAGCAATATTCCTTGGTTGGTTTCAGGCTAAGACTGCTTTATAGTCTGGTGCTATGAGAAGCAGGAGTTAGTTGCAGCTTTGCTACTGATGCATTGCTACAAGGTGGATAAGCAAGATTGATCCCAATTTATCCAATTAAATACAGGGAGGAGATGTGAATTGTATGGCATCTCTTCACCTTAATGGCATCTAGGGAGGGGAAGAGTCAAAGTGGTATTAACGAGATTTTAGGGTTTTTTGAGGCAGTCCACTTGAAGTTAACAAGCATCATTCTTTAACTTAAGTGGAGCAAGCTATTGTCATTTAAAGTCCATGTGGTACAAGTGCAGGTTTATAAGCAGGCTGGGGTAGCATTAACTAGGCACCAACTATGCTTGGCCCCTGACCTGATCCTTCAGGAAGGCAAAGTCTCTCAATGCAGGCTCTGCAGAAGCAAAAGAACACCACATGGTCAGATGCTGGCAGCACTGTGATAGTTTGTAAGAAGTTAGGGCTGTCACAGCATGCATCTTGTTACGCTGGGTTATGCTGTAAAGTCCAGCCAGAGGAGTAGGATGGTTGTCAGTGATTATCAGCTGAGCAGTGAAACAAAGGAGCCATCCAAAGCAGAAGACAGAATTCAGAATAGGTGGTAAGTTAGGATTTAAACCTTCTTTCCTTTGAGATATAAAAATTAAGACTTTTTTTGTCCAAAGTGGGACGGGCTGAATCAGTTACGTTAATCACACTGGTCCTGATTACATAACATGCTCCCCTCCCATGCACCTTGCAGACAGGTAGGGTTCTATAATGGGATGACAACTCTGTTTCCTCACTGCCTAGACTCAGAGCTGCTGTTGGCAGCAGTAAAGAGTCATTTTTATCAGCTGAGAACTGATCCCACGAATCATAAACACCCAACAATGGACACACTCCTGCCTTGGCTCAGGAAGTTTTACTATTGCTAACCCATGAATGTTACAGACCATTCCAAAGAGGCTAAATCCTCTTTAGAGCATTCTGGGTTCTCAATTAAAGTATTGCTAACACCTGCTTGCATCACAAACCCAGGCCTAATTCTAAGCTGCCAAAACTCAAATGAAGGCTGGGAGATAAAGCTTCCTATACAGCTGCTTTAGAGAGAGGAATATCTTTGCTATAAATAGCTTTTGCTAATCTTAGTTCCATCATTTTAAAAAAAGGGAAAATGGTAATTTGGGTCTCAAACAATGAGATGTCTCAGTAGTACTGGATAGCCGAGACTTACACGTTAATCAGAAGTAAAATATATGATTTAAATATAACACTATTAAGTATACAAAAACCTGTCTGTGCACTGGTGCACTAACTAGCAAGTCAATATCTATTTTAATTGCAGGGCCCCCTTCAAATGCAGAGGTGACAAGGCCTCTGTTTATGTTCATTCAAAAAGTCTTCTCCATAAATATGCAGTTACTTGTATGTTAAGGTGCTTTAGGCTTAGGATTACCCTGAGTACATCTGCTGCCAGAATGTGATGTTCTGGCCAGAAACTATGCTGTTCACAGGTGGTAGATTAGGCTGGATCAGATGGGTCAGATGACATCACTTTCTGTCCAGCTCAGGCTGATACTTCCTGGCAATTAGTTTGAGCTGCTGTTTGGTCTCCCAGCGATTCAGGGAGGCTTGGCTAGGAAGTTTCATTGCTTCTTCCTTCTCTGCCTGTTAAAAGGATACAACATGCAAGCAGAGTTATTCCCCAGAAAAGAACCATTCTGCACATCCAACAGAGATATTTCAACCGCTCAAGGTATGTCTTTAGAGACAGCTTAAATAGTAATGCAGGGATAGCTCCCTTTATAACAAGTCTCTTAGATCTCTACATAAATAAGGTTTTGTATTGTTTTTCCAAAAAGGAGTCTGTTAAAAAAAACGGAGGGCAAGGGACTGTATAGTTGTGGAAAAAGAAGTCCAAAAGGAAGGCACTGATTTTCAGTAGCGTTATTAGGGAAAAGAGCACCAGACAGAAATATAGCATCTATGGCAGAGTGGAGAAACAAGTCCCTTGTAGTTCCTTTCCTGTTCCGAACATATCCCCATGTGGATGTATTTTACCTACTAAATAAGGCATGCTACTTGCATCCATAAGCAAGAGGTCAGTGAACAAGCTACACACTTGAATGAGGCTGACTTTGACCATTTGTTTTTCTTGTGGTAATGAGATGATTGATGGAACAACAGGGAGCTTAAAAAACCAAAATTCTGTTAGTCAGCTTTAACACAATCAAAAAATGAAACTTATTCTAATTTGGCTCTTTTTTCCATTAGAGGTGGGGAAGTTCTTTTTGTTTGGAAATAACAACTCTCTTAGTCTACAATTCTAGTGGGGTAGAATCCTTTTAAATTCTCCAGAAAATATCTATACAGATTAGGTATATCCAAACACAGGAGTGTTGGTTTTTGTCTGACATAAGTAACTGCCACTGCAGAGAGGGCACCTGCTATTACTTTCCCTAAGCTATTACCAGTACTTGCTTCTCTGTAGAGAACACTTGTTCCTAGTGATTATTAGTACCATTGTTTCCCAGCCACATCTACTGTCTGATTCTCTTCAAGCTGCTCTGCCTTGAAGAGATGCAATTTACTTATTTACCTCCTTTCCATAACTATTTTCATTAGGGATCTTCAGCTGATGGTTTTTTACTGGCTCTAGCTGCAGTCTGTCAAACTTAAATTTGAACCAGCGATGAGCTTCCTCCAGGTTAGCTGTGATCTGAGAAAGAAAACCATAATAGTAACTAGAGTCAGAAAGACAACCAGTAGCAAGATCAAGTTTTGCGCTCCATATTGGAGGCAGAATTCCAGCTCTGATCCCTGTATATGTAAGTACATATCACAACACTTGGACAGCTTTTCCTCTTGGTCCTGTATCACTGAAGGGGATGGTACAGTGGTACATTATGCTGCTGTTATGCCCTTACTAAGTTACTAATGAGACTCTTGCTGGGACTGGCCAAGAAAAAGACAGGGCTAAGAAGAAGGAAAAAGCATCTAAAACAAGGTGGAGAAGAGAAGAAAATAGAGGCCAAATACAGAAAACCTCTGAGGAATGATTTGAGAACCAGGCCCTCGAATGGAAATGTTCTGATACAAGAAACATTAAAAAAAAAAGAAGATGAATACTATAATATTCTTATAGTCCCTGTTGTACCTCTTGAATTATGAAGGCCTTTTGCTCTGAACAGACCTATAAACAAATGCTATAAAATAGTGCAGAGTAGTGGCTAGTATGCCACAGGTTAAGCACTGATCCTCACCAAGTGCTGTTCTGATCCTCCCCTCCCCACCCAGAACACCTGATGGAGTTTGTGTCCTAGGGCATTGGCAAGTGGGGGACAAGACAGGGGCAGGATGCTCTTGGAAGAGGTGTCACCACCAAAAGCCAGCTTAATTCTTCTCTGGCTCTTCAACGATTGCAGTTTTATATGGCAAGCAAGGATCCAAAGCCCATTTTTGGATGGTAGCTGCAGGACCAGGGGAGGTTAAAGCTGTCTCTTGGTGGTGACACCTGACATTTCCTCTTGCAGAAGTGCTTCCCTTTGAGTGCCTGGGGCTCACGTGCCACACACAGTAGATGTCTGTGCCACTTATGGCCCATGTGCCATGAACTGCGGGGACCACACTAGGTATCCTTTTGTAAAACAAACATCAGTGCAACAATGTTTCACTTGATCTGAATCTGATTGCATCTTCAAGAAGATGTGATTTGGTGTGACATCATTCAAAATGACATAACAGCAGCTCACAGAGGAAGTCTGTTAACAAATTAATAGATTTACATTGATATCAGCTGCTGAAAC
>NW_005842318.1:138026-138864 GCF_000455745.1 Alligator sinensis
AACCTCAAGCTGTGGTAAGACCTTCCTGTTACCAAATGGCCTGTGCAGGATACTAAGAACTCTAAACTGAAAAATGTCTTCTACTATGGGGTAACTGATATATAGGACAGAGGTTCTCAATCTTTTAAGACTTGAGGCACGTCTTTTGAGACTGAAGACACCCCTTGGAACTGCCAGCTCTGGTTTTCACTCCTTCTTTTGCCTACAGAAAAATAGGCAAAGAACTCTGATTACCACTATGGATTTATATTGGAAATCTCTGAGCTTATTTTATGAATCATGTTTGTAAATTAATAGTACTAACATTGTGTGGCATCTTGTAACACCCTTGAAAGGATCTCAAGGCACCCCAGGGCTATGTGGCACCCTGGTTGAGAATCAGTCATACAGGGTGAAATTAAATGGGGATGCATCTTTATTCCCACCTAACAAAAATCCCACCTCTTAAGATGTAGACAGCCCTATCCACTATGGATGACAACTCGGAGCCAATTCTATCAGAAAGATAGAATTCTTTCTTGGCATTGTACTTGCCTGTTCTGACTCTACACTGGCTTCTTTCAGTTTCTTCTCAGTTTCCTCTTTGCATTTCTTCAGGTGTTTGACTGTTTCTTCCAGGCTCTACACAAGGAAAAAAGTGTCACAGGGATGCCTCCCTTTATTCTTCTGAAGTAGGGCATAAAAATATCCAACTCGTGTAATAAAAAAGCCAGGACTCCAGATTGGAAATCTGAATTAAAAAAAAAAAAAATCTTTCCCTTTGTCCTTCCCTGCAAGTCAGATCCTAAACTGCACAGCAAACTACCATCCATGCTCCAACAGGCAGGTATAGGGAAAG
>NW_005842318.1:138895-140269 GCF_000455745.1 Alligator sinensis
TTTAGAGTAGGAAGTCACCAGCACTTAGCCTCCATCTGTAGGAGTCTAATAAGTAAGCATTCAGTTCCGGAATGGGACATCATTTTCCACATCTACAAGCATCTTACCTGACATTGGTCCTCTAGCTGCTGTCGCAGTTTCCGCTCTAATTCCAGTTGGGTCTCCAGCTGTCTGTTTTGTGTTTCTACTTCATACTGGTTGTTGGCTAACATCTGCATCTCACTCTGCAAACCTGTTAACTCTGTCATAAATTTCTGGATGCTCTGTGACTAGAGACAGCACAATAATGAGTTTTCAGTGACCCTCATGCAGATTCTAATCCATGTAAAAGAGAGAGTTAATTGAATACTACCTGTTCATAATTTTTCTTTTGATACTGCTGTTTGATCACCTCCATTTGCCTCAGTTCAGATTCAATCTCCTAAAAATGTTAAAAAACTACATGAGAATCTCAGGAAATCCATGTTATGGCTTACAATAATTCCAGACAGCATGAACCACCTTCAGCTTATTTGTTATCTGGAACAGAACTTGGGATGCTCCAAACTTCCATCCTCACTGCAAGAGTGAAGTTTGAAGCAACCCACACTTGAGTGTGGGGAAGGTGGAGGGACCGGCACAGTCAGCAGAGTTGCAATGTGGCCCAGTACAGAGGATCTTCTTTAAGGCAGAGAGGACGGACAGGTACCAGCACTAATGTGTGTTCTAACAACTGACCTTCATGAAGGTAAAGAAAGAAATTCCATAACCAGAAGCTGCTTAGCTTCCGCTCCCACCTGACTCTGACAAAGATGCATTCTCCCACCTATTTGATTGTAAAAGGAGATAATGCTGCCATGGTGTCACTAGATAGCTACTGAATGACTTCATAACAACACATTTAATACAGAAAGAAAAGGAACAAAGGTCAAGCATTACCCAGTTTTACTGACAGGTATTAATTTCTGCTGAGTTCCCTAATTGAAAGTTATCTCTACTTTTTCCATACTGGCAAACAGGCCTTTAATCAATGGGGTCAGACTGAGACCTACTTGGTAGAGTAAGAAAACATAAAAAGACTATTTCAGTGGGACAAAGCACCCACACAAACCTTTATCCTTTCTGTGTTCTGGGCGTTGTTGGCCTTGGAGGCCAAAAGGTGTCTGATTTGAGCTTTCTGGCTCTTCAGCTTCTCCCTGTAATTGTCCAGGGATTTTTCCAACTCCGTTACCTTCTGCCGCAGCTCCTTGTTCATCCGAGACACTTCAGCAGATTTGGAGGAAGCTTCAACAAGAGCTTTCTTCAGCTAAAGGGCACAGAGAAGAAAGATGTTTGTGCTTGCTGTCAAAGACAGTAATCAGAGGGATGGATTTCTTACCACCATTAGAAAGAGCG
>NW_005842318.1:140300-154875 GCF_000455745.1 Alligator sinensis
TATAGGAAACTAAGGGTGTCTATATACGGGCTCTGGCCTGGGGGCGCGAGGGTGATTTAATTAGAGCAGCCGCTCTAATTAAAGTGCCTGCTGTGTCATGTGTATTCAGCATCCTGCACTTCTAAATTGCAGTGAGGGTGCTTTAACTAAAGCTCATTTGACTAATTGAGTCTGCTCAGACATATGCTAATTAGAATGTAACAGACCAGAGGTCTGTCACATGTATAGGTACCCTAAGGTATCTAGTAAACTAGATCCCTTTTGTGTTCATAAGCAATGCATGGTTTGAACTCTGGGCTCCTGAATACTTCTGTGATCAAAGAACATTTCCTTCTACAACCTAGCCCTCTAAGCCCAAAGCAGCACAGATGGTTTACTGCCTCTACTCTTCTCCACAAAAAATCCTGATGTCACAAGGATTGTACAATAAATTGAAGTTGCTGCTGTCTGCAGGGTATATGCTGTGTGATAGCCTTGCAGTCCTTTCTGGACACCATATCCTAACTGTTCATGTATTACTCCAGCTCAAGAGGGGTAAAACAAAAGATGATATCTCTACTTATGACACAACCACCAGAGTATTTTTTCATTTAAGGATAACATGATCGTACAGAAAAACAGGCAAGTGGTATCGTGAATCGCTTTTGTTTCCTTATTTGACGATCTGAAGTTGTAAAGCAGGGATATTCTCTGGAATCCAGTCACTGGGAAAATCTTACAATTCTATCTCACCTCAATTGATTCTCTGTGGGCTGCCTTCTTGGTAGCTTCTCGCTCGGTCTGAAATTGCTTCCTCAAAGACTCCAAGCGTTCAGAATACAACTTTTCCCCAGTCTTGGCTTCCTCAATCAGCTGCTGCCTTTGAGAGAGAGAAAGTAGATCACAACAAGTGGATTAATACATGTTAGAAGTAGGAACATGTGGTCCAAAAAGAAAACTGTAGGAAAGACGCATGGTTCAACATTCTTTCCCTTGACATGCATGTGCCTTATTTTAGCATGTTAACAATTATGCAACCCTTAGACTTTACTTTGGTTTTGAAGCATAGCAATCTGGGGAAATACTCAACCTGCATGTTGAGCATGCCTATTTCCCCAGCATCAATACTGATGAAAAGGCCAATGATAAAAAGAGTTTCTCTTTGCTTTAGGGAAGCTTTCTCAGTGCTAGTAGGTGAGACAAGAAGAATGAAAACAAGGTACACTGGTACTTCATGTCAAAGAAAGTTATGCCTACCAATGGCAGGCAGTTTGTAATCTCCAGCTTAGCCCTTCCACATGACAAAAAAGAAGAGGCTACCCTCTTTGCCAATATAACTGGTGGCACTGCAAGGCTGTCCATGGGGAATGTCCCACATGGGCAGCCCTCAATAGTGTTGTGGCCTTTCATTTGGGGCTACTTCACACCATCCCTCATGAAGAAATTCTAGGCTCCATCTCCAGGATTCCAACATGGAAGAAAAGCCTGAAGAAGCAACTGCATCAGTAGGAAAACAGCACATTCACATGGCTTTACTGCTGGATTCATGAAACAATATCAAGGATGTTGCTCGTACTGATAGCCCCGCCCGCAGCTGCCTCTGGTGTGCTCTGCCTGGGACTGAGTCCTGCCCGAGGCAGAGCATGCTGCGCTCCCAGCCTCCCCCACCAGCAAGCACATCTTCTGAGCAGGACTCCCGCTGCTCCCACTGCTCAGGGAACTGCTGAGCTCCCCCAGCCTCCAGCAACTCAGGAAAGGGCAGGAAAGCACCTGCTGGCAGCAACAACAGAAGCCCCTGCAAGAGGGGAGGGAGGACAGAGAGCCAAGCCTGGTCTCTGTCCCACACCTGCCTGGTGGGGCTGCAGCAGAGCCTGCACTGGCTCCTGCTGCTGTTGCTTCTCTCTCACCTGCCTGCTCAGCAGGGCTGCACTAAGTGCGGGCTGCCTCTGCCTGCCCGTCACGGCTTTGTGAGCTGCTGAGCTCCTTGACACCTCTCCTCCCCACTCCATCCACACACTCCCCTGCCTGGCACAAGCAGGACTGGAGTGATCTGCAGGAAGAGCCCCACTCCCCTCAACACTGCAGCTTCCCCTCTACCTGCAGCCCAGAGCACTGCAGCAGGGACAGGAAGAGTTGCTGGAGGCTGGGGGAGCCCAGCAGTTCCCTGGTCAGTGGCAGCTGTTCTGCTGCAGCACTCCTGGCAGCAGGTAGGGAGAAGCTGCAGCACTGAGGGGAACAGGGCTCTGCCTGCTGCTTGCTCTGGTCTGGGGGAGTGTGTGGATGGAGGGGGAAGTTGGGGGCATGAAGAAGCTTGGCAGCTCACAAAGCCCTGATGGGCAAGCAGGGACAGACAGGAGGGGGAAGCAGCAGCAGGAGCAGCATGTACTTGGTGCAGCCCTGCTGGGCAGGCAGGTGAGAGAAGCAACAGCAGCAGGAGCCAGTGCAGGCTCTGCTGCAGCCCTGCCAGGCAGATGTGGGACAGAGACGAAGAGAGCTGGTAGTGCCAGGCTTGGCTCTCTGCTCCCCTCCCCTGTTGCAGGGACTTCTGTTGTTGCTGCTGGTTCTGTTGGTGGCGGCAGCTGCTTTCCTGCCCTTCACAGCATGCTGCAAGCCAGGCAGGCAGTGCTAAGCAGGACATCCAGTCACAAGATGGTGACCAGGGAGTAGGGCACCTGTCAAGGGGTGGGGTATAGCCTCACCAAAACTTGTTAAGCGGCCCTCCACCTGAATAATTGCCCACCCCTGTTATAAGCCGCGCTGTTAGACTTGAGAAGACAGTCTTCCTAAGCTGTGATGCCTCAAACCTATTCCTACCTGCAAATGATCAGCTTTTGATGCTCAATTTCTTTGCCGTCCAATTCACCCTGGGTCTGGGTCAGCTTGCTCTGCAGGGTACTGTTGGTTTGCAAAGTTTGTTCCAAACTAAGGGCAAGTTTCTTGTTGTCAACTCTTGCAACTTCTAGTGCTTTACGAAGTGGCCCCACCTGAAGGGTAAAGAAAGTTCCAACTCCAGATTTACATGAATGAACACCCCCACACAGCAAAATGTGGGGGTGTTCATTCTCTCTCACCACTGCCCCATTAAAAGTGAAGGATGTGTATCCTACTCAGTCTTAGTCTATGGGGAGAGGAACTCGAATCACCAGCTGCAGCCTGAACAACAATTAAGTCATTAAGTAAAGGCTGTAAACATATTTATTTGCCTGATGCAGACCCTTAATTCATACACTGTTCGGTTTCAAGGTTCCACATTGTGGCAAATATCCTTTTACACACAGACATGGGGCAGGATTTGCTTCAAAGCTTCTTAACAGTAGTACCCTTAAATCACAAGCGATTAGCATGGAGTGATTAGTAACTGCCAGCATGCACACTTACCCCATAGTAAATGATAGCTAAATGGTGATAATCAAGCACTCAACGAAAAAGGGGTTCGAATTAGCTTTCATTTACCACAAGGTAACATTGCGGGAATAGGCAGTTACTGAATAGCTGAGGCACAGTAAAAGTCCTGTTGCCCCGCAGTAAATTGCATGTCTATGCATACATGTTCTGTATCCAGTTGAGATAGTCAGATGTTTATCAATCTCAAGGCACCCTTGTATAGAAAGGGGGCTTTACTTGGCTCCTTCATCTCCTGTAAAATGATTCCTCCAGTGTTTTGTGTCTTTTTTTTTGTCTTAATGAGTTAATAGAACACATGCCCCCGCAGTCTACTTTCCAAGAGAGCATGAAATCTACTTACTATGACTGGAAAAATTTGGTCTCTACCTGGTTATTGTGCTGGGTTTCTATGAAAACCAGTTTGGCCTGGCACTGCTCCAATTCTGCTTCTAATCTCTGTATTTTCTGTTGGCTTTGGGTTCTGCGAATGAAAGCAGAGACAGATTAAAGAAAAGGCAAGCAACTAACACCAAAGCCACCTTTCACTTTCTTCCTCCCAGAGGAAAGCTATTTAGTTTCTTTTTTTTGTTAGAAAACTAAATAGGACTAATATTAAAATTTTGTTTATTTGCTCCTAACAATTTGTTTTGCTCCTGATGATAATGGAACTAGCTCCAACCAGTAGTGTCATATCACTTGACATATTTCCCAAGCATCATGTAAAGATGAGACAGAGGTAATTTGGTTAATAATCAATTGGGTCCTGGCATCTGCAATCAGCACCATCCATTGCAACCAAAACCCCTCCAGAGTTGACTAGATGTATAATAGAGTAATTAGTCCACTAGTACTAAGTAGAGCTCGTTGCTATGCCTCCTTTCTTCCTTGTAGTATTACAAGAAGCTACAGGAATTCTGAAACTAGGTTTTGGTTCAGTAAAAACTCACTTATCAATCTTGTATAGTTTTCTTGCCTGAACCTCAGAAAAAAGGCAGTGATTAAGTTATTTCTTCTCTTGATCCTGTTGTTTCTTTGCTATAGCAACATAGAAAACCAGAAGGACTTCAGTTACCTATCTTTCCTGAGGCTGGTGATCTCAGAATCCTTGCATCCCAGCTCGGTCTGTACCTTCTCCAGAGCTGCCTGCATCTTGCTATGAGAAACCAACACGTTCTCCAGTATGGTTGTCACTTTGTCATTAGCCTCCTTTGCTTCGTTTAATTGGTGCTGTAAATTTGCCACCTAAGTACAGGACAGCAAGCAAAAGCTGGGGGAAAATTAGTTAACTCAAAAAAGACTACTTTGGTCATACTCTGCTCCCTCAAGCTCTGGAAATATTTGGTCTCTTTCAGTCTACATTTGGAGGCACCCTGACAGGAAAAAAAATTCTCTGGATTTCTCTCCACTTCTCACCCTTCTCTCTATCATAAAAAAATATTTGTTCATCAGAACGACTTGCCATTCTGGCTAAGAATGACACACTAATCAATTAGTCGAACATGGAGGTGTTTTTTGGCCTTCAGTTCCTGTTGACCTAAGGAATGAGAGCATGACATGAAATTTAATAGCATGCTGTAGTGTTGTCCAGTTTTAAGTCAAACATTTAGTGGGTTGCATTTTGTCTGGAGATCAGTGGCGATGTGTAGGAGGTGCAAGAGGGTGAATGTGCACCCCCTGACCGGCCACGCTCGTCACTTAGGCAGCGGGTAGGGGGGGCCCGCGGGAGTGCTGGTGCCCCCCCTGCAAGTGCTGGCTAGGGTGTGGAGCACTGTTGGACTCCCAGAAGTGGCTGCAGCTACTCCTGGAAGCAGCCACAGCAACTGGCCACAAGGGGCACCCTCATCCCCGCTCCGCCAGGGTCAGCAAGATCGGCCATGGGGGATCCCCACCCCCAAGCTGCTGACTGGTCGCTGCAGTGGCACGTGACCCCACTAAGGCGGCACCAATTGCCCATGCTGGAGACTGTCCCATACTATTAGTCAAAGATTTAAAATTGGAGGCTGCCCTGTCTCATGCCTACTCTACACCGGTATCAGCTCCACCAATTGCAAGATAACACCTGACTTACATTGAGAGAAGAGAATCAGGTCCTAACTGTTAAAACCAAATCTTCTATGGATTAGCCCTGGTGTACTTTCCTCAATACCTCCTTGCTACTGACACAGTCTATCTACTTTACCAACAGCTGTCAACCAAAAAAGGAGCAATGCAACAGAAATATTGCAGAGGATTCCATAACACCCTAAGACCAGCAGAGGGTATTCTATATACATTCCAGATCAACAGTGGGGTTTGTTCAAGTAGAAACCAAAGGTTAATTAGACATATTAAAACTTACAAATCCTGTGCTGGAGCCTGAGCAAGGCTATATAGCACAGGCTGCCACATTTGCAACATTTTTTTAAACTCCTGCTTCCTTGCCTTATGTCTCTCTCTCTCTTCCATGGCTTCCATCTGTCCCTTGATCTTCTGACACTCTCGTAAGGCTTCATCTCGGGATTTGACTGCCAGAGCGAAGTCATCTTCCTTATGTTCAAAAACAGTCTGTGCCTTTACAAACCAGAAAGAATAGAGCAAATTCTGCTTTTCCAAATCACAGGAATTTGTTCTGCTAGCTTACAATTTAAGGCAGTGATGGGGAAAACATTCACCAGCTAAATAGTTCAGATACCCTGAGATCAAGAGACCTTGATTATTAATTTAAAACGAGATTTATTTTTAAATACAAGCACTCAAAAAAGTTGGCGGTTCATTTTTCAACCATTCATCCAACCTTAGAAAGGGAGAAAAAGAGGGAAATTAAAGCTCAAGCTCTAGTTTAGGTGATAGCAGTTTCCTTCAGATTTAATTAAACTTTTGACTTCACCAAATGGAAATCCAATATTTCCCCAGACTACAAATAATAACAAGAACTACAGACATCAATGTTAAAGAGAGAGCTCTGTGTTGTCTCCTGAATCCACTGACAGGATTCTTTCCTTGATTTTACTTTGGAAGAGTTTTTTCTAGCTTAATATATTCTTACATTATTAGTGTTTAGTTACAGTTTCTCACTATATAGGGCATCCCCTCTTCAAAAATGTCTTCATTTTAGTGCATATATCAGACTAATACTTGCATTTAATACAAGGTGGTTAATGCTGACAAAGAAAAAGATTTTACCAAACCTTTCTCTGTTACCCAACAAGAATAACAAAAAAAAAAAAACACCCCCTTTTAATAACTTCCTCTGAGAAACTGGCTATAAAATATAGCATAATCTTTCATTCCTTAAATTTTGTGTGTGTGTGTGTGTATATATATATATATATATTTAAATTCTTTTGCTTAAGCAAAATCAAGGAAGATTTACTCTGTGCCATCCAGAGCAAGATTTTTTTTTTCCTGTTTCATGCCTTGAAACTAGTAAGTCAAGCTTAAGCCTCTGAGTTGGTTTCCTATGAGTGGATCTAGCACCAAGGTAGTATCCTCAAATGAAGCAATCCTTTGTCTTTTTCCCATTTTAAATCCAAGTTTAAGTTCCCATTTTTGCCTCCAAATGAAGAAAAAATTCCAAAGTATGAAGCATATGGCACTAGTCAGAAGGTGGTCTGACCTTTAGCATCAATGGTCCAGAAAGCAGGACAACTAGATAAAGCCAAATCTAGAATTCCCCCAAAAATCTTGATATTTTTTTCTTACTTAACCAGTTTAATTGACCTTTCCTCTTTCTGCGCAAGAAACACTGAAAAAAGCCTTTTGTTCATAGAATTTTCCAATTTGCCCTCATTTTAGCTAAATCTATCCATGCTCCCAAAACTGCCAATTTTTTCAGCTTCTAGGTTGTTTCTTGGTCTTCACTCACCATCTGAAAGTCATCTTCACTGAGTTGTGCAGACCAGTCAGTTTTTAATAGTCTTGGAGTGATTATGTCTATTTTACCCTCCAATCTTTCCTCCATGCTCTTAATAGCTTTTAACAGAGTTCTCAGATTGATTCTTGGACAGTCTCCACATTCAGAAGCACACTTCCTTGAATGTACACGTGGGATGAAATGAACCCGGTGTGAAGGAGGATGAAGAGTGGAAGCAAGCCCACCAAATTCCACAGCTCCTCCTCCAAAACAGCACATATCTGGCCTAACATACTGTGAGGGCCTTGCAGGGGATTTTCTTCTCTTTGGTGGCATTTCTGCTACAAAATTAATCCATCCAAGGAGGACAGAGGGAGAAATTAACAAAAACAGCCCTCAAAATATCTACCCATTAGATCAGCAGCAAAGGCCACATTCATGGATACTACTTGTTCTGGCCTGAATTATTTATTGGAAGATCTTGTGCTGTAAGGAGTACCCTATGAAAGCAGTCTTGAAGAACCATTTACTATTTTTATAAATTTTCTTTCCTGATACATTCCTGCAGCACTTTATCCGGGGAAGCCAAATCACTGTGTTTTCATCACAGCCTTGCTACCAGTGCAATATCGCCAGGACGGTATTGGAACTATGCATGATGTCACTATGCTCTTATCATTCTAATTTAACCACATTGTGACCTCAATACATAGAATGTAGCAGCAAAGTTATTTGCTATCTAGAACTTCTTGTGGTATTTTGTGGGGCAGCAGTCTAATGGTTCTGTTTTATGACTCTTCCCATGACTTGACCATGGAAGTTCTCATGGTCATTTCCTTCTATTTGTAAAATGGGAATATTAATGTTAAGTTGTAAGTTATTTTCCCAAAGTTTGAAGGTACTCAGAGTGGGAATCTGAATTGCAGATACCATAGTACCTGAATGCCTTAAGCTCTTACACTGTTGACTAAAATTGGTCTATTTCTTGGATAACAAGTAAGGTATAACTGATAATAATCAGAGGTGCACTGATGCATTGGCTCGTATCGTATCAGCACTGATAAAAGGAAAACTGGTATTATTGGCAATTAGCTTTTTTCTGGCTGATGTGGCTGATAACGTTGCCAATAAATGCTGCATGCATGCACAGGGCCAGGAATGCAGCCTGGCAATTTGGAGAGCAGCATCCAGCCGGTAAGTCTGTTGGGAAGAAGGGGTGTGGAGGGAGAGGAGTAGATTGAGGCCCCCACAGTGGGAGTGGGGCTGGGCCAGGCGTTGCCCAGTCAGGGCAGAGCAGGGCACAGGATGGAGCCACATGCAGCTCATCCATGAGATGAGGGCGGTAGCTCCCCGCACTACGCGCGCTCCCAGGGGAGGCATGGGGGGGGCATGTGCTCCCCGGATCTGCATGCGGGGTGAGGGCAGGCTGCTGCTGCGGGCTGGGGCCAGAGCCAGGTTTTTCCCCCAGACAAGCTTCTCACGGCTCCGTCCTGCACCCTGCCCCACCCTAGCTTGGCAGCACCTACCCTTGCCCCAACCCTGCTCCCTCCCTCACCATGGGGGCCTCAATCTGTGCCCCACCACGCACCTTCCCTTCTGCTTTGCAACGGACTTACCAGCTGGATGCTACTCTCCAAGCTGCCAGGCTTGCATATCAGCAATTGGATTGGTATTGGCTGATATAGCCCATTAATAAATCGGCCATCAGTATTGGCCCAAAAATCTTTATTGGTGCACCCCCAGTAACACTGAATATAAAATTATTCTTCCTAAAATGGTAAAACATCCACATAAGAAATCTTTAGTTACTAAATTTTTTAGGCTTGGCTAAAATTGGGGGAAAAAAGCCCAGATCCACCTCCTTAACTCACTTTTCAGCCAGGTACTCTAATCTTTGCTGAACTGTCCATCAGCCAGTGAACTAAGATCAGCTTGCTTGTCTTTCCGAACTTAATCTCCAGAATCTAGGTAAGAAGTTATTTTCCTTGGCAAGTTGGCCACCTGTTAGAGTAAGACTACATAACATTATGATTTGATTTTTTTTCACCCTGTATTAATGCTTCTTTTATTATTTTAGAATTTTTAGTACTGCATTATTTTTAAGCAGCAGTTGATATGCTTTATTTTTATTGTCTTAGCATTTATCTGTTGTCTGTATTTCAGTATTGGAAATGCTATTAAAATGTATTTGAACTCCTTCTTTGAACAGTTTTATTGGGGCAGGCTTTTTGAAGTTTTCTTGGTCCCTGGAACCTCTGCGGGGTAAACACCTCATAGTGAGAGCTAAACATGAAAATCCTGCAACCCCACAGATGTGGCATGATCCAGCTTGAACATACACATTTACCCTTCAGGAAACAGATTTTTTTTGGTTTGGTACCTGCTTCAGCTGAGCTTCAATCCTTTGCATGTTAATCCTGACAGAATTAAGTTCTGTGTTCACCTGAAAATTATAATAGAAGTTTAATGCTAAAATTAACTGGTGCTTTGATATTACTGGGGGAAGTAATGAGTTTGATTTCTCTAGGTACAGTTTGACTTGGGGTTGAGATGTGAGGCATGATCTGAATTTTGTACCTGAGTATATTTGGTCTCCAATGCTGTATTCAGCTTGCGAAGCTGGCTATTCTCTAAGTGTGCATCTGCAAGAGATTGCAATTCTTTTTCCAGCTCCTGGACTTTGGTCTAGAGGAAAAGCAGAGATAGTTGGCAAACATTTTCCTGCACTTTTTTAGTATGTGAAGAGAGAGAATGGGCTTATGAAGGCCACAGAAGCAGAGATGGATTTTATGAAAGCTAAAAAAATTTGCACTAAGCAAAGTCCCACCCCACCAGAAATAACAAGAGTCCCCTCATTTTATCTTCACACAAAAGCAAAACTGAAACACCAGAATTCATTTTAATTCGAAGTTCAATATAGTATTTTGGTTAGTCACTTGTGATTATCTCCAGTTGTAAGGGACTCTAAACAAAACTGCTACTTTCTCATTATTTTTAAACAACCACCATTCTCTCCACTTGCTACCAACTGATTTTTTTTTTCTTTTCACAAGCACACCAAAAATCCTTGCACTAGTTTCTCAGATTTTATTACATCCATGACAACTCACTGAATCTCAATTTCACCACCATTTCTATTGCCTGTTTACTTTACTTTGTTTTTTTTATCTATGCTTACCACCATTGGCCACATCTAGACAAGTGAAGATATGAGGTATGTGGCGCCATAGACAAGTCTGCAGCACCACACATATAGGTGTTCCCCATGCTGCTACCTTTCAGGAGGGGACTGGGGGGCTTTTGACCCTCCCCCCCCACCAGTTGCTGGCTCCAGCCTCCCCTAACCCACCCAGGGTAACCTGCTGTGTGCCAGAGCATGTGGCACAGGTGCTCCCTGGGCACAAGTTGCAGCAGCACACAAGGTGTGTATCACTGCTACTTGCCTCCAGGGAAACAAACACCTGTGCTCATCTGGACACAGCCACTGTCTATTCCCTTTCTATTGTATCCTTTAGAATAAACTGCATAGCTAAAACATCATATTTTCAGGCTTCTACAGTTATTTTCATATATCCTGTGGCTTGTTTACCAGGAACCTACATAGACATTATATGAAGTATGTCCACTTAAAGTTTTACCTATCAGCAAAAAACGTTATGACTGAAATCAAAGGCAGTTTTAAATACAAAACTATTTAAAATTTATTGCTAACAGTGCAAAGTAAAATTCAAGAACTTTGTTCCAAATGAAATAGTGAAAAGCTTTGATTACACAATCCCGAAAGATGTGCTCCTACTGTGAACAGACCAAATAAAAGGTAGTGAGATACCTGAAGCTTTCCTTTGTCGTAGGCAAGTTTATTCTTACTATCAGTCAGTTCTGCTAGAATCTGTTCTACGTGCTGCTGGGCATGCTGGGAAAAGAAGAGCATAGGTCACCATCTCCTAAGAAAAACAAGCCAAAAAAGGAACCTGGGCTTCAGTGTTTTGCCTCTACCTGATTTCTATTCTTTTTTCTCTCTTGATGAATTACTGTAATGTTCTTGCTCATCTAAGTTGTTCCAATTTTTCATATGAAACAAACAGTAAAGGTCATCCAAGTGATGCAACAGAGCAGAAGAAAGATGTATTCACATCTCCTTGGGTCTAAGCCACCCTAGCCTATAGGTAAAAGCAGAAACAGACTTAGCCATACAGATGGCCCCAGGATTACAGAACATAGCATGGCTCTTAGGCAGCGAAAAAGTGGATGGACAGATGCTCTGGCAAGAAAGAAGGGAGGTGTAAAAGGAATTTGCAGGACACTAAGAGAACAGAGACAGCAGGGGAAAAATGGTTTAGAAATGAAAGCAGGTAGAAAGAAATGAAGAAGTGAAAAGAATAACTGAGATGCTCTGGTTTTAAGTTTCTGACTGGTATTTACTGGGCCTACTCAGTGAACTTAGACAGCTCACTGGTAAAAACACTGCAGCTAGTCTAAAGTAATAGTCCTACCAATACTAGCACTGTTTGGATGAGCAGTGCTATAGCAATAATAGGAGATAACTGAAAAAAAATAACAGGGATTAAGTCTCAAAGTGTAAACAGCTCAGGGAAGCTATGTACAAAAATATTAAACATACTTCCATTTTATAGTGTATATAGGCAAAAGTTCCATCCATACTAAAAATAGAATAGCATCACAGAATAATCATGTCACATCTTGATACCTTCAGGCTGTGAGGTCATTTTACTTGATTCTAAATCCCACATGGATGTTAAACCTTCTCACTTGAACAAATTCAAAGGGAAACTTATAAAAGAATAGTGACATGTCTTTTCTTCCTCAGTCTCTTAGTTTCTTACATTTTGCATCTCTTACATTTCAGTGATTTCCAAACTAGAGAAACATAAGATGGCCAGAGAACAGCTTAATCACTGGTATAGTTACATGCTAGTCAGGACAACAGGAGTTACCCTATCTTATACTTAGCGACCTACTTAAATTGTTGCAAGACAAAGGGTTTTTGCAGTGCATAAAATTGATTTCATGGGTATTTTGTGGCAGCTCCACTCCTCGCTGCCAATTAGCGGAGGGGCCCTGGTGGCCCTGTCTCTTGCAGCAAGTTGGCCAAGAGACAAAAACCACATAATTAAATGGCAAATTCCATGGAAATATCATAAATCTAAGTATTGGATTTAAATCTAAATCTTTGTATTCTAGTTAGCATTCTTTGGGGTCAATTCCATGGGAAATCATGCCATTTTTTGTGGAGATCGCCGTTTTTCGTGGTTTCTGCAAAAATCACAAAACCACAATTTAAGTAAGTCCCTACTTATACCTAAGGGTGACGGTAGTCAGCTAACAGGAAAAGCAGTTTACCTGCTGGTGTTCCAGTGCAGCTAAACGGCCCATTAACCTCATGTTTTCTTCCTCTAATGTCTGCAAAGTGGATCTCATAGCACCCATTTCCAACTGTAAAACAAGGGAAAATACAACTTCAATCATGCTGCTTTAAGGTTTCTGCTTGGACACAACATGATCTGTGATCCAAACTTCAATCACAAAGCTACAGATTATACACAGCCTCTCCCCACTACATCGAGTTGTTTGCTTTTACCTTCCTTTCAGCAGTTGCAATTTAGTCTTCCCAGCCTTTCATTTATCCAGGCTATGCAGATTTGAAAGAGCTACATAGATAAGATGCTAGAGCTCAACAATCAGCTGTGACTAAAATTTATGTTTATGGTATCAGGTAAGGCCCAACCAAGAATGTTGGCCCTTGTGTTCTTGACCAATTGAGAACGTTGGCATGTGTGAAGCTTTGTACAAAAAGTAATAAGTGGTCCCTGCCCAAAACACTTTACAATCTAAATAGAGAAGACAGACCCAATCTAGGAAAACTATAAAACCTACAGAGTGAACAGTGTGATGGTGCCAAATGTCATAGTAGTTCCATTAATGTTTTGGTTTTAGACTAAACTTACTTAGAAGAAATAAAATAAATGGAAACTGGAAGGGGACTGGGTATGAGGAAGATGGGCAGTATGGAATGAGCGATTAGGTGAAGAGATTGTGGAGGAGGGAAAGCGTTGGAATGAACAGCCAGTCAGCACAGGACAAGGAAAGTCCAGACAAAACTGCTGAGTCTTCTGAATGTCTGAAGATCCTGGTTTTAGCTGCTCCTGCAGCTGCTCTTATTTGACTGGATGTAGTTTTTGGTTGGTTTCTTGCTTCAGGTTTTCCTCCAAAGCCACAAGGCAGAAGGGTGCAGATATACCAAGAGGCAACACCTGTGTTCTGATTTGGGGTGTCCTCCCTAAGTCCAGGGGGAGGCTGGGGGTAAGGGCAGTCCAGCTGGGTTCCATTTTTATCTACTTCTTTTCACAAAGTAGTACTCCCTGCTTTGGCTGCTTCTGCAGTTGCTCTTACTGGCTGAAGTACTTGGCTGGTTCCTTTCTGGAGGTTCCTTGGTGGGGAAAGCTACCCTGCAAAGTGCTGGGTCCTAGGTGGATGTGGCTGCCAGTGTCTGCAGGCGGCTGCCACTCATTGCTGCAGGCAATCCCTGCTCGCTGCCACAGACACCGCTGGCTGCGGACAGTCCTTGCTTGCCACCCGCCCCCACCATCAACATGGGTGCCAGTGTCTGCAGGTGGTCCCCGCTTGCTGCCATGGTGCCCCCCAGTCTCGGGAGCCCCCAGTCATCCCTGCTGCTATTGTTTAATGCCTGCCCATGCACAAACCACTCATGGTTCAGGTCTCTCTTGCAATTTTCAATGTGTTGCTGACATTAGAACTAGCAGGAGACTTTCATTACAGACTCAGAGAAGACAAAACTGTTTATACTACCCATACAACAGAAGGAACAGAATCAGAAGTCAGAGATGCTATGTGTACTGCATGGTACCTTGTTCTCAGTTAATTCAATTTCCAGCTGGTTCCTCCCCTGTATTACTTCACTTGCTGTTTTTTCTATCTGCCAGATGGAATTAAAAGATCATTTTTAAATCAGTCAAAAAACCTCTCTAGTGTACTCAACCTAAAGACATATATGTATTTCTATTAGAGAATAGTAGCACAGCATCTCAGACAGAAAGTTTACAGACCAACTCTGAAAAAATTAAAATTAGAAGACCATATAGCTCAGCTATCCTCTTTCTCTTAATCACCATGCAAGCAGGATGCACTTTCCTCAATTTTCTTCCCCAACAGATTAAGCTACTATCTTGCACTAAGTTACTGTCTGTGTTCTTATTGTGTATATGATGTAGACCAGCACTGGTGATGTATTCAAGGACACTGAAATGTCACAATGGTAGAAGACCATACAGTATAGGAATGCCAAAGGTGCATCTTGTGATACATCTTTAAAATGAAAAACCAACAATGTATCCACTGTAC
>NW_005842318.1:154906-171126 GCF_000455745.1 Alligator sinensis
CCATCAGGAGAGATGCTTTCTCTTTCAGTGCTGTTTCTAGTTCACCTCGTAGTCTAGCAATAGTAGATTCTAGCTGTTCTTTTTGTGTGGTTGTTGTCTGCTCGGCTACACTTGCTTTCTGTTTGCAGGTGGCATGCTCAGAGTGCAGGGTCTCCCTGTACAAACAAGATGTGAAATAAATGAATTAGAGTTTTGTCCCTTGCATGCTTAGGCCATTATGAATAGAAGATGGACTTCATATTAACGTAAGACTTCTCCATCAAGATTAGCTTGACTGTGTTCTTAAGTCCAAATCAGTTCCAGTCAATAGGAAATAGAGAATACTTGGGAGGAGGCTTGGGGAGACCCAAGAAACAGGATACAAAGAGGACTACTGAATGAGGAAAGAACAGGACAGCGACTACTGATCAGAAGTATCTTCACTCACAGCTCTCTCTGAAGTTGAGCTTTTTCCTTCTGCACACTTTGCAACTCCTCCATAATGTTGGCACGAGCAGCATCTAGCAGCAAGTCCTGTTCTTGCAGTTTCTGAGTCATTTTCTCCTGTTCTGCCTGAAGAGGGAAAGGAAACACTGGTGTGGAAGCCTGGGGATTGTGCAGGAAATGAGAACAAAGCCAGACTGACAGAGGGTACAAAGCTGCTATTTAAATAAAGTTTGCTTATCCCAGTGGTTACAAGATTTCTGTTCCATCTTTTTATAACTGAACATGGCCTTTCCCTTAGAGAAAGTATCTAAACAGCACTTGCCTTTCCTAGGCAGGGATTTCAGTATCTCTTTGATCTAGGTCAGGTTCTCAAGGATTTCCACTCAGTCATTCTTCATCTTCAGTCTTCTCTTTAGTCACAACCCACTCTTTCTTCTAGCACTGGCTGCTCCCCCAGAATTGTATTATAATAGTTAGATGTTGTTGCTTTTTATAGTGTTTCTCCCCCTTCCTTTAAAAAATAATTTCTGCATAACTCAGGCAAAGTGGACAGAGAGTTACATCTACATGTTAGCCTCCTGTGTGGTGCTAGTGGAGTTATTTAGATAATTGCCCATAATCACCTTTCTTCTCAACAAATACCTCAGCTTGTTGCTTTTGTGCATTTGAGGGTGCTTTGTGAATAGTCAATTTAATGGTTTTATTGGAGAACAATTGCACTTCCTGTCTCCTGCACTAGCACAAGAACATTTCTGATGTGTTGCTTAAGGGAGCTCTTCCCTAGGTCCTGAAAGAGGGAATTTTTTATAGTAGTAGCAATAGCAAAGGTGAAACTAAAATGGCCACAGGCAGATGTGTACAAAGAGAAAGGGAAAAGATAAAGTAGTGGGCCCAGTTGTATTTTCATACATTTTTTTAAAACTAGACTGGACCATTGTTCTCATCTAGTATCACCTCTTGCATAATGCAGGCATCTTGGTATTAATGTCTGCTTCAAATTCAGTAGTCACTAAAAGCATATCTTTTGGAAAGTTATCCAACCTTAAGTCTTAAAAATTTTCAGGAATTACCATCACAGTTAACCCCCGCCCCCATCTTAATTTCCCATTTTAATTTGTCTAGTTTCAACCTATACCCACTGAATCTTATTATACCTTTTCCAGCTAGATTAGATTAGCCATTTCCCATGTCTCAGACTGAGGCTGCTATGGTATTAGCAGCCCTAAAACTGAGTAACTCTTCCCATTTTCAAGGCTTCTAACAGTGAGCTCTGGGGGGCTCCTTCCTATTAGTAGATTTGAAAATAAAGGCAGTAGCTTGGGTGCTACTACTACTACACTACTGAATACTGTGTACTTAATATTTATTGTTGACATGAGAGTATGAACATAACCTTTTTCAGGCCTAAAGATATGCACTTAACTGTTGGCCATGGTATCTAAGGATCACATTCACTCTTTTAATCATAGTGCTGCACTGGAAACTCACATTCAGTTGATTATCCCTGAGTTTTTCAGAAGAATCATTGTTTCTCAGGATAGTCATCTATCCAGGGTGTACAATTTACATTGTTTTCTTTGGTATATGACCTTACATTGGGCCATATTGAAATGTATATTATGTGCTTGTGCGCAGCATACCAAGCAATATATTTGCCGCAGTTGCAGTTTTTGTCAGCTGTGCAATACCAGAAATTATCTTAGGGTTTTCTTTCCAGCTTTTGATAAAAATACAAAGAGTGACAATGTTTGGTGCTGTTCCTTTGTCTGCACAAAAACCCTTATACACAAATCGAGAGAGAGTAGACACATCCTTATAAATATTAAGCAGAGTATCTTTTAGAAAGCTACAGAAATGTTATTTAAAGGAAGCCCAAAAGAGGAACCTTTTAATAGCTAATTAAAAAAAAATTGATGCATATCCCTTAAATGCATATATTCGAGACCTATCAAATGATGACAGTGAAGCCTTCATTTTTGAGAAAGAAAGTCCCATGAGTTAGCACATAGTTAAGAATGTTTGTACCACTCTAGTGACCTAAACTGACTGACAAAAAAATAGTTATAGATGCCAGAGCGAGAACAGCATAATTCTTCACTGAAGAAAAAGTAATTTTCAAGTTTCAGGAACTGTGTGGGGAGACAGTGTATAAGAATAAATTTCAAAAGGGGAAACCTCTTAGAGAAATGAACAAGCTGATTAAAGTCTGGATTTAACAAATTAAACACCATGCTCTAATAGTACCGGGGAACCCATTTAAAAGGTTCATGAGGAAACACTACTGCGGCCCTGGTAAAGGGCCCTTTAAGTTTGTGTGACTGTGCTAATTCCAGCTCACCCTTTTCTGGAGCTATAAACGTTGGGGAAGCTGAAGAAAAGAGTCAGTCCTAGCTTGGCAACAGAAGAAGTAGGAGCTTCCAGACTAGGGGAACAGGAACATCTCTAAGTGAGAAGCTCCACAGAAGGTCTATAGAGTTTGGAAGAACTCTGGATTACAAACTGAAGAGAAGGAACTTGAGAAAAGGGATCGGATCTATGAGTGTGAGAGGACTGAGGTAGACAATGGACCAGGGAATTGTGTACACTATGGGAGGTGTTAGACTTCAAAGGCTATTCTCAAAAGGAAGCCCCTACTTCCTTTGACAGAAGGCTATTGTTAGTGTTATCCAGTATAACCTGTGGTAGTGCTGAAGCATGCCAACTCCTGAGAGCAAGTAGCTATGCTAAGAGAAGATGTAAAGCTCCAACACCGGCTAGAACTTTTTCAGTACTATGTAGACTGAGCAGGGAGAACTCACATTCCTGTCTATTATACAACCTTACTTGAATGTTAATTTTTTGAGAGTGCTGGCTATTAAATAGGATGGTGGGGGTGGATTTTATAAGGCTTACACTTCATCAGGGTTTCTTACTGAGTGTTCAAAACCAGTTCAGATTAGTGAGTAGAACTCATTATTTATAAAATATTTTTTCCGACTCCTACAGGGTACTAGCTTATTGTTACCGTCTTCTCTCCACCCTATCCTTCCTGACCCAGTTTCTTGTTCTGTAAATGTGATTCACATTAGCTATTTTTATAGCTTAACATTGAACAGTATACCTTAAGCATAGCTTGATGGTCTGAAACAAGTTTAACATTCTCCATGGAAACACTTCGGAGTGTAGCACTCAGCTCTGAACACTGTTGGTTTAACTGATCATTCAGGGTCTAGGAAAGAGAAGGAAAAAAAGAACATACATTTTATTTCAAGGCTGAATCTTAACCAAAAGAGATAATTGTGATCAACTATATTAAATTAATTTTAACAAGAAGATAGAAATGCAGGCCAAGATAGGGGAGCACAGGTTATAAGTAATTAAGTAAGATAAATGCACTCAAGTCAACTGAGCCTGCTAACAAAATTAGCAGGCTCAGTTGACTTGAGTGCGTTAGCAGGTGAGAGATCTCGACCTTTTAGTAAAGTCAAATAAATCTTATAAACAAGCTAAGGAAGTCTGGTCTATATGTAACTACCATCATGTGACTGACTATACAACTGGCTGGAAAAACCATATCTTAATATTCACTATCAAGCTGGGAGACACTTCCAGTCCTGCTCAATTTTTCATTGAGGACTTGGAGAGCAGAACAGAGATGATGCTCATGAAAGCTGTAGCTGATACTGTGCTTGTGGGAGCGGGGGTTGCAAACACTTCGAAGGACAAAGTCAGCATTCAAAATGATTTTGACAAGCTGGATGAATGGGATGAAAATAATCTGTCTTTTTAGATTTTAATGATAGTCAAGTGTTACACTCAAGAACAAAGAAATCATTGTGCGAATGCAAACTGTAAATAACTGGCTAGCATGCTGCACGTCTCAGGGTACGTGGATCACAAATACAAGGAAACAATGTGTTACCCCAAAAGTGGGGAAAGTTTGTTTTCTCTGGCCACGGCAGAAAAGATCAGAAGACATTTACTTTAAATTTGTAACAAAGATAATTTTAGTTTGACATTGAAAAAAGCTTTCTAACCACTGGACTAATGAAATACCAGAATGGACTATTTATGGGTACTTGTGGATTTTGCTGGAATTTTTTAAAGACTAGATTAGAGACTGAGGAATACATGATCTGACTTCTTCAAAATGGATTAGACTATATATCAGTGTCCTTTTTCCAGCTCTACATTCCTATAATTCTATTTTTAGTTCTGTTACAAAAAAAGCACTATGTAATATTTTTGCTTTTGCAAAGAGCTTTTCACTATTTCTGTGATTTCTGGAGCTATACATCTGCTGTAAAATACTGACACTGACAAGCTCCATTCACATTGCTTCAAGTGCACTTTTTCTGTAGGGTGGAAATGAAGAACACTTGATGATTCTACCATATTTTTACTGCATACAAAATGCCCCCAAATATAATATGCACCTTGTTTTTTTAAAAGCAAACATTTTCCAGTTATGGCTGCATAGAGCAGGGGCAGTGCCTAATCTGACTCCCCTTCCGTTTCCTATATAGCTAAAGCTGAATCCCTAGCTGCTACTGAAGACCAGTCTTCATGTGTGGACCTATGTTTTGAAAACAGCTAGAGAGGCTGTGAAACAAAGACCACAAGCAGCTACCAGACACCAAAATAAACTTAAGAAAGGTTAGTTTGATTAGTGAAAAATCAAGATCTCTGAAAAAGGAGATGACTCTTAACACCTATAAAGTGAAAAAAAAAAGAAGCCTTTAAATCCAATGATTCTCTCAGCTGCCTGAAACCCTGGCAGAAAATAAGCTTCTCTGCCTAATACTTGCACGTGGATTTTTAGGAGCCTGATTTTGGGGGGGCGGGGAAGGTGCATGTTGTATGTGAGGAAAATATAGTATTGCTTATAATGGAGAAGCAATTAACAATCAAGGATCCTCTGTAAAGCTGTAACTTTTATTATGATTATGTAGCCTTCATCATACAACAGGCCACAGAACCACCTAAAATTAGCCCACAGCTTTTCTGAGCAATAGTATCTCTTGTTGGAAAGACCCAGTTTTTTGGGGTTTTTTTAATCTTACAACAGAGGGTTCACCTCCCATTTCAGCCCTTAACTAAGAAGTGAAGAAGCTTAGGACTAACAGCACCAATACTTCATTAACAATCAAGTTTAATCATCAAAGCAGCTACAAGATGGGCACTTACGTTTGAGTAATGACATTAAGTTGGTGGCAAGAAAGCTGAAGTGGAGATGTGGGACATCAAACGACAACAGCAAGGCATTAGATTTAGCACATGTTTTGTGGGGAGAATGGATGATATTGATCAGCATCAGGTCTAGGCCAGGAGGCATACTGAAAAAATCTCCTGTGACAAGTTATAGACTCTTTCCCTATACTTCTGCTCAAGAATCCAGGAAACAAAGCTATTTTCGTTACCTGTACTTTTTCAGCTGTCTCTCGCAGGACAGTTATTTCAGAATGCAACTGCATATTCTCCTTGTTCTCTCTGCTGAAAGAGACCTGTGCATTCTAAAGGGAAGCATACAACAAATTTCTCCCTGAGCAAAGGTTAACAGACGGTGATTTTGCCATCCAATCTGAAATTTCAGTTTATGTAATGCTTTTCTCTCACTTTTATTTAATAGCTCCTCCTAGTGCTGTCACAGGACTACCTTAGTGGAGTCATGTTGGCACTTTATACATAAACTTTCACTACGAATTTAACCATATCAAAGTCACCCAAGATTGATGCTTAAGTTGGATTCTGTAGATGTGCTTTTGTTACTTGGGTAGCCAAGCACATCTTTGTGCCCCTTTTCCTTTGGTACTGGTAACTTTGGCATAATCCTTGACCCTAAACTCTCCTCCTGCCATACTTTCTACATCTGCTAGGTCAAGGCTTATTACCACCCTACAACACTGCATGTATGTACAAAGCCTAGACTTCACCTTCCTTGAAATCTATCTGGTTTCAACGACAGGTCTTTGGCTCTCTATATAAGAAGACATGGGCAAAGGGCTCACTTCTTTGGATAACGCCTAGCATAACCACGGTACAAACCAGTAAGTAGATGGGTTGAATGCAGCCACACTTGGAAATCTGCAGTCAATTCTGGATGTTCCATTCATTTCATAATGGTAAAAACATGCACAATTTAGCAGGCTGCTAGTAGAAACTCTAACTGGGTATCAGAAGCAGTCCAAAAGGCGGGGGGGTGGGGATAAAGAAACTGACCACTTGGAAGCCTCTGGGTGTCTGTTTGGATTTGTTCTTGTAAAAAATACCACCAATCTGGCTCATTTTTGAACAGTGATTGTGCAGAAAAAGAATAACAGAGGGTCTGCAAGACGGGATGTATATTGGCATTTTGCTGCTTTCCTTAGGGGAAAAAAAGAAGTCATACTTTTTCCCCCATGAACATAGCTTACAACTTACTTTTGCTTCTTCAGTCAGTTGGGAAATGATGCAATTTTTGGATTCTAGAATAGAGCAAAACCAAAGCAGAGCCATGAAACTCATTATAAAACAAAATGGCATTTTTATTTTTTAATTGTTTATTTAGTCACTTCATATGGACAAAATCTGCATGACTTCTACTACTTCTGATAATACTGAAAGATCTAACCTTTCAGGTTAACAGGATTATAATTATTAGAGCATATTCTTCCTTCCTGGTAACCACAGGCAAGACTCTTATTTCCTAACTTTTAAAATACATAAAGTTTACAACTGCCTGTCACCTGCACATCCAAATATTTTAGTTACATATACAAACTGAGTTAACTTTATAAACTGCCATTAACATTTTGTACAGACATGTGCTCAGTGTATGTACAATCTAACTTGCAATAATTGCTGCACAGAGTTTCTATATACATGTTCGTGTGTCCCAATGTCAAAATAAAATCCCTAGCTTAGAGTAAATGTAAACCCAAGGGACAAAAAGCATGTTTTGCTTTGTTTTTAATTCTATTTGAATGAACCTAATGGCATACCTTGCCCTTCAATATTGCACTACTCTTAGGTAAGATGCTGAAGAGACGTCTCAACAAAAGTTGTGGGGATAGGAGGGGAAACCACACACTGAAAATATGATCTGGAAAGGACAATCAAAAGGTCTTCCAAATAAAAGCAGAAACCCTGAATTGGAAGGATGATTTCACGTTTGTTTTCTGCATCTCTCTCTCCCCCAGAGGTAAATAAATCCCCTTAAATACTCCGAAGTATAATACTTTGTTTTTATTAATGCTGCAGCACTTATTTCTACTTCAGCCTTTGGGGAAAGGGTGAAAGTGCATAGTGACCAGTAGTATCTTCAGTACCCCCAAAAAATCTCATTGTTTCCCTTGTTTCTCACTTGGCAGGACACACGTTTTCTTAGTTTTCTGGGATATTTGTTTTAGTTTTTTTCTGAGGAAAAGGGTTTTTTTTTCCAATAGTGAGAAGCTCTTTCACACCCAGTGGACCATATTTGAATAGCATGGCAAGATTCTCTTCTTGATATAGCTTACTAGTAGATGTTGGAACCCTTCCATGAACAGTGGGTTAACTGACTCTGTGAGGCAGAGGTATTCAGGATGAAATACAATAACCATAAGAGTGGTTCTCTGCCAGAAGGAGTTAGAATCTGGGACAGACAGATAACAAGGGAAGGTTCTTTGGGGGTCCCCCGGTCTCGAATTCTGCAGTGTTACAGTGAATGACCTGTTCTGGAAGAACTAGAGGTAAGGATTCCTTCCCCCTGAACCCCTTCTGTTTAAAAAGAGGCCAGGAAAAATGCCCCTTGTTTTTTAAGGATATAGCCTTTGTTTGGGTCGCTTACACCTGTAAGCATCACGCTTCCATAAAACAGAGTCAAGATCAGAACAACTAGATTTTCACTCAGTTTGTTCTGAGGGATTGCTTATGTTCCTTACCAAATTTCTCCCTTGTACGGTGCTTCTCATAAATTCCCCATTACTAACTAGCAGCTTTAGTCAACGTTCCAAAAGACTAAATACCAGTTCAAAAAGTAACTCCAGTGCTTACTCAATAGTTTAAGTCTGAGAGACTTGAGCTGATGAAATCCACTAAGAAAACTGCCATTCTGTTTTATTTTCCTGATTATTACTTTAGTCAGGAAAAGATTTACATACAAGCTAAAGCCTGACGAAGGGTTTTTGAACCCGAAAGCTTGCTTAATAACTTTTCTCCAACCATTTGGGTTGGTCTAATAAAAGATATCAAATTCACCCAAGGAACCTTGTCTGGCACTTCAATACATAAGCATTTCAATAAGCAGAATTTCATTCCCATTAGCTATAGGAGGACCTATTAGCTCTAAAAATAATGCACCTCAATCATTTGAGTTTCTTCTCCCTGGGTGCAGTGGAGGAATGTGTGGTAGGACTAATTTGGTTGTAGTTGTGACTTTGCTGTCATACCCAACTCAGCTTTCAACTGTGTACACTCCTGCTCCAGTTGTATAGTTCTCTCTTTCTCCTTCTGTAGCTTCTCTCGGGCCAGCTGGACCTCCTGGTGCAGACCATGGCAGTCCTGCTGCAACAGCTGCACCTGTAGAAAAAGAATCATTTTTCTCTCCCTCCCTCCCTCCTCATTCCCTTCTGCACCCCACCCCTTTGCCATGGGATAGGGAGGTTTTCATTAAAAAAATCCATATGAGCCTAAGGAGACTTCAGATCAAGAGGTTAGCTTAGAGGAAGAGTGGAAAATATAGTTGGACTGTTTCAGACCTTCAATCCTAACTGTTTCAGACTTTCAAGCCTTCTGTTTTAGAACAGAATCACTCAGGGCTGATACTTCCTAACACAAGGTTGTAGGAAAGTTTCCAATTAAAATTGTGACATTAGAAATAATGTCAAGAATATATATTTAGAGCAACGGGATCAACATTACTGAGGATCACAGAAAGGTGGGATTTATACCAAACAGTTAGGATGACTCATGTTTATACCTCACCTGGCCTCATCTCTCACTTATAAAAAATATATTGGGTCAGCTAGATGCATTAAATCTTGAATGATCAAAACCAAATCTGTGCCTCAATTGTTTCACTCTAAGCAACTCTGCTCAGTCTTTATTTTCATGTATAAGTGGATGTCTACAGGAATCAGGAAAACCCACAAAATCTGAGAATGGAAGCAGGGAAAAAAGAAAATGAGGTTTTTATGAGCAGTATGAACAATTCCAGGTGCAGCAAAAGGAAATGTAAAGTATCTGCTTAATTTAGTTTTCCTTTGAGACCCCCAAACTAGTTTTTCCAGGAGTAGCAAAAGATAATTTCCATACTCTTCTTCTTGACAGTCTATTTAAGCATATGTACACCTGGGAACTTGTGTTGCATGTGGGGTTTCTTCTTTAACTAGTAATGTTGCAGTGGTGTGGTCTTTTGTTGCTTGTTTGTTTTGTCTTTTCATTGTTTAAAATGCATGCAAAATACTTTTTTATCTGCACTTTCCCTTCCTTTCATAAGGGTTATTACTACAAATCCACTCAATAATGGAAAAGCACCTTTGCTATTATGTTATTCTCAAAAGGTTTAAGAATCCTATAGAATATTCTCAGAATCATTGTTTTCTCATACAACGCTATGCCAAGTCCAAGTCATTTTTAATGTTCCACTCTTGCTGTTCAAGATGCGTGTAACCTGTTCTCAGTATTCTATTTGTACCTCTTTTTATAAAAAAGACACAAACCTTGTTTAAAAAAAAACTAAGAAAGTATGGCAAACTAGTTATAGCAAATATATTTCTCTTGATAAAGTATCATGAACATCTGTGCATATTTTTTCATTATTATTAAAAAGCCAATATGGACAAAAGCCTTCCCACTGCTGTTCTGCCTCTGCAGATTGGTACTTTTTAAAGATTCTGTTGGTCTTCAACTTCTCATATCTTAATAAGTTACCTTTTTTCTCAGCTAAATGACTGCAAAGATTTTTCCACAATCCAGCACCTTACAGCTCCTTGTTGCTGGGTGGAAAAAGTCTCCTTCAAAGAGGGAAAGAAAAAGGTGCTGTGCTTCTCCAACCTGTTTCCGTTCTGCCTCCACAGTCCTTTCCATATCCTGCACATGACGCAGCATGGTTACTTGGGATTTCTCCAAGGACTGCCGTTGACTTGCCTCCTTAGACAGCTGCTCCTTTAGCTACAAGAGACCAAACACAGGCTGTGTCACTGAACACAGTCTCAAGTAAAGCAAAACTAATATTATTGAAGCAGATGGAGTTCCAATACAGCAAGCAGGCATATTTTTAGTAATATCAGAACTGGTAAAGATGCTGCAGAGCATTTAATGGAAGTGGTGCTCTAGGGAGAAATACTGAACAATCCAACTGTATCTTCTACTTCAATTGTCATATTCATGTCAATATTTATTTCCCTCCAAGGGCTAGAAGGACCTCTTCCTGGACTGACTCAAAATTTATTTCAGAATCTGCTGGGAAGGATCACTGCAGAGAGCAAACTTTCCTTTCATTTCAGGTTCACTGAAGCTACACCATGCTCAAATTTTGGGTCTGGAGTTTTTGCAAGGCAGTGTACTACTACTGGGCTCTTCCTTGCTAAAAAGAAAGCTGTCCTTTTAAAAAAGAACTAACCCAAACCCTCTTCCCAAAAACCTGTTTTTAATGAATCTCCCATAATAGGATCAATTGTATTAACTCAGTCAGTATATACGGAGAACTTAGTGGAATCATTTACCACAGCAGCTTTTTTTAATCAAACTTCTCACTTATAAGTGTCCAAAAGGAGTCATGTATATCCTACACATGTGTTTCCATGCTTGGGACTACAAGGATACTAAGAAAGTTCCTCTCATTGCTCCAGGAAGCTCAGATAGAACAGGTAAATTCTTTTAGCGCCTGACTCAGCAGAAACAGTTGTCTTTGAGTTACTGAGGGCCTGTAACAGGAAGCCAGAAGGCTCCTGTTCCTTTAAAAGGAAAGAGTACCAGGCTGAGCTGAATCTGGGAGGACTCAGCTAGGAAGCGAGCCAGCTGCTAATGAAATGGCTGCCAGCAGACAAACCAGGGTGCATGACACTAGGAGAGGTTAATTACAGGAAGGTAACTCATGCTGGGGAGGGAGGCAGAGCAGTAAGGGCAGTCAGCTGGGAAACAGGGGCCTGAAGATGGCTTCTAGCAGGAAAAGCAGCAAAAGTGGGGAAACTCCTGTGAGTGCCTACAGGGTCACATGACTGAATGGGGAGAGGCTTAAGAGAGCCTCTTAATGCCTGTACCTGAGAGCAAGCAGGCAGTTTGGCCCTGCCAGCTACACAGTGAAGAGCTCCTGTGAGAGGCTGTGCTGACTTCTTTGATGCCTGACAATGCCAGTAAGATACCAAACGTTTACTACAATTGGGATAGGACTCAAGACAGGGGGAAGCTTGGCAGATGGCCAGTCAGTTTGGACTGTTGTTAGAGCCTGAGTACTTATATGTTTTGTTAGATAAGGTTCTTTGGGTAAATGTGATATCTGTTATTAGGCCAATTAAACAGTTGGAAAAAATTGTTTTCCACAAGCTCTGAGGTACAAACACCCTTCTTCAGGCCTAGGGAGAATCTACTGGATTAACCAGCACTTCATTTGCCTATGGCCTTAAACCAACACCCCATGTGTTTTGTTTGAGTTTGAACAGTGGCTCGAGTTTGGGACTAGTAGAGGCAAGAGGAGGTCCCAGTAAAGCCAAAGATGCATGGAGTTAGAGCTTGAGTGGGCCCAGAGTCAAGAAAGAGGTAGACATGGGGCTAGGAGGGCCCAGAATTGAGAGGGGGCAGACATGGGGCTAGGCTAAAGGGACTTGCCAGAATGGAGAGGCAGAGACCAGAAAGGCTGAGGCAGTAGAGGCCTGAGGTGGCCTGGGGTTTGGGGCAAAGTGCCCACCTAAGCCATGACTGGTAACGCCTGTGGGGCATGGCTGTAAGGGAAGCTCAGAGGCTGTGATTAGCCCTTAAGGCTATAAGCAGAGACACAAGCACTCATACGTGAGACCTTGCTTAGGAAGTACTGGGGCAGCTTCCTCTTCTAAAGACATAACGACATCAAGGCATGGCAGGTGAGCTAAAGAGCAGATTGCTCAAAAGAAGCAGAGAGGACAAGAGCTGAGAATGTGCTCTAGGGGCATTACGGCCACCCCTGGGGTAGAACCCTGTTACAGGGCCTATAATAAGAGCTTGCTTCACACGTCTAAGAATAAAGATGCTCTCTTGGCACTAACTTCTTTACAGGAAACAAACTGTTTCATGTATTCAGACTGGGGCTCAGCTACATGTTACTCAGGGATGTCAAAATACTGAGTGCTTCACACTTCATCTAGTGCAGTGAGGGCCAACCTTTTTTGGCAGATGTGCCATGAATTAGCTCTGCACCCTCCCTGAATACTCTGCTCCCCTTCTCCTACCCAGCAGAACTTCCTGCTATGCTTTCTGTTCCTTACTCTGTACTGCTTACCTGATCTTCTGCTCTGCCTTCTGCCTCCTACCTTATTTGCTGCTAATCCCTTCCCTGATCTGTTGTATGCCACGCTCAAGATGCCTATGCCACTTTGTGGCACTCCTACTACAGGCTGATCATCCCTGGTCTAGTGTAGTCGGGAGCAGATACTTCTGCTTCTGTAAACTAAATGGGAATTGGGAACAAAGCAGGAAGTGGTGAAGGCTGAATATAACTTTGATTATTTGAAGGAAATTCTACGTTCTTCAGATGTCATCCTCCAGTAAGTACAACACAAGTATCTAAATGTATTATTCATAACCAGGAGTGTAGGTTGTAGCCGTGTTGGTCTAAGGACATGGGCAGACAAGGTTCCTTGGGTGAATTTGATATCTTTTATTAGACCAACCCAAATTAACTATTCTCCAACCATTTGGGTTGGTCTAATAAAAGATATCAAATTCACCCAAGGAACCTTGTCTGCCTTATTCATAACCAGGGTTGTATGTAACTTGAAACAAACTGCACCCCCATTCTACATTAAGGAGTTATAGTACAGATCCTCTTTTTTTTTTTTTAAGAAGAAAAGAGAGAAAGCAGAAAAACAACTTATTAGCTAAGTAAGTGATTTTTGTTTGTTTATTTGTTTGGTTTTTTTCCCCCTCGTTGTTGGCAGGGGACATAACCTACAAACATAGTAGATCTACCTATTTTTCTGATTTGAGTGCAAGAGACCTACACTTCCACAAATCAAGTTTGTTTACGTAAAAACAACAGAGTAAAGAAATGCTCCAGTTCTGTCAATCAACTAAGTGCCTGACTTGGCCACAAAGGAAGTTCACATATGTTCACTGTGTCTTCATGAAAAATGGGTAGTGGGGAGTAATACAGGATCCAGAGATACAACTATGGAACAAACTGGGTTCCCCCAAGAGGAGGCACAGCAAAAGACTGATGACTGAGACAGTTCTGCTCTGTTACCTGGTCTTGGGGGTACAAGTAGTCTAAGTAGTGATTAATCTAACTAACTATTGTAAGTTTGCAACTTTAAGGTAGTGATGTATTTTCCTAAAATTCTCTCAAAAAGCTAACTTTTAACTATGACTGTGTGTGGACCATGTCCTTCACTTAACCTACAACTACTAACAGCAGTAGGTTTGACAGCTATGAATGTGGGGAACAGCTTGGTTTTCTGGCATCTGTTAGGAACTCAATTTTCTAAAGGAAGGAAAGAACTTGTTTGATATAGTGAAGGGCTTCCCCTGCCCACCACACATCCTTTCTGTGCCCTGAAGATGACAGCCACTGAAGTTTGCCTATTACTAGGATGACTGTATGCCCTGACTTGGCTGGGAGATTCCCAGAGTCCACAGGCTGGTCCTGGCTGGTGGTTGGTCAAAAGTCCTAGGCCAGAGTCTGGCGGAGAGTCAGAGCGGTATGGTGCACTAGGCAAACTGCTCCTGTGCAGGAGCAAGGATGTGCCACTCATGGGCAGGGTGGCACCTGCTCCAGTCTGCCCAACCTGTTCCTGCACACCATACTGCTCCGCCTCCCTGCCAGACTCCATGCTGGGACTTTTTTGATCAACTGGTCAGGACAAGCCTAAAGAATCTGGGAGTATCTTGGCCAAATCAAGACATATGGTTACTCTACCTATTGCATCCAGCATCCTTCTGGCGAAAACCTGACCAGGATACCTCTTAGCATTTCATGGCTGCTTATTTGGCTAGAAGGGTTATTAAACAACTAAGATGCATCTTCTGTTTCCTTACAGGTGTGAGCTTCTGGGAGGCAAGCTATATTTCATCTAAGGCTTCATGTTTCAACAATACTTCTTTACTGGGTTTATAACAAGACATCTCCTTCTACTACTACCTCATTAGCTAGCAAACAAGTCATTAGTTCCATATCCTGAATGCAAAAATGTCTTCTCTATAACCATAAGAGGACTGAAAGCTATGAATACCCTTGCTTTCATAGCATGGAATCCAGCTCTTGTTCAGCAGCTGGACTCTTTTCTGTTAAACATGATGTTACAGATGCAGTTCTAAGAATGTTCACAAGTTTCCGTTTCAGGTGTTGACATTCTATTCCACATTTGGAGGTACTCTTACACAGATCACCATTCAAATTTTTTCCCCAGCAGTGCTCAACAACTGCACTCTTCCCAGCCTTTTCTTGCCCTTACCTCCTGAAGTCTAAGATTCATTTTCTGTTTTGTTGTCCTCAGTTGTTCTACTGCAATTGCTGCATCTGTCTGAAAAGACGAGAGAAACCATTTCTATTCCATTTCTGCAGTCAGTCATCAGTATGCCAAACCTGACTGCGCAAAAATCTTTTATTATTGTCTCACATCATATACTATACCAAGACTGGATTGCCAATTACAGTCTGGGTCAAGAGTGCTAAAATGATGAGTGCTTTATGCACTGTTCATGACCAATTATTTGAGACCATCAAGATGTTAGGATGAACATAGTGCATCTTATTCCCCTTTCACTTAACGGTGGTGAAGCTGTACAATCCAGAAAATATAGGCAAAGATTAAACTACTAGCAAAATGAGAGGAGCACTTAAGACTCCAATGAGGAGGACCCTGAGCTTTAGAGGGGTAAGAAATAAATTTTCCTGTCCAGGTTTGGTTACCTCCAGGACAGTGGTTTTCAACCTTATCTTTTCCACTTGCAGACCCCTAAAAATTTTGAATGGAAATATGGACCCTACTGGAAGTTTTAAATGGGGTACAGACTCCTTTGAATGGTAAGCGTGGGTATTCACATACTTTTGATCAGTCATCTTTCATGGATCCCTAGGGGTCTGCAGACTACAGGATGACAGCCAATACTCCATGATCACCTCTCCTCATCTGAGGATCTCTAGCCGTCTTGGACAAAAGACCAGAACCTGCCAAAGCATTTCTAAAGAAGCATGTGCAATTTGGAATCTGTCAAAGCATAGAATAAGCACCTTTTTGGTTGTTCTTAAAAGACTGGCTACTAGTATTGGCATCGATTGGAGATGTAATCCTTGAAGACTAGCTGCATCTCCGAGCACAGGATTTGCGTTTGCAACCATCGTTCTGTACCTTGGTTGCTGTTGCCATCTCGAGTGCGGAGCTCAGTCTCTGTACGTCTTCCTTGGCCTTTTCTTCGGCCTCCTGTACCTTGCTGAGCCGCTGGCGCGACATCAATAACTCGAGCTGTATGGCCTTCAGTTCCTGCAGGTGCTCCTCCTGCACCGCGCTCAAGCGCTGCTCTAGGTGGGCTGAGAGAGAGAAAAGCAGGAACGGCAGGGCTGTGAAGCGGGAAGGCTGGCAGCAGGGTGGGCCTGGCCCTGTCCCCGTCCCCCCCCCCACCTGTATGCTGCGGGTTCAGCTCCTTTTCCGTCTGTAGCCGGAAGA
>NW_005842318.1:171523-177595 GCF_000455745.1 Alligator sinensis
GGCCGTCCTGCGCCTGCGCGGCAGCGCGGCCCGGCCCCCCCGGGCGGGGTATCGCCGCGCCTGCGCACTGTCCCGAGGGCGTCGTCGGCGCTTGCCGCGCGAGTCGCTGGCACTGTAGTGGAGCTGTCGGGTGTTGGGACCGCGCAGGCAGTGGGGGCGGAGCCTGACCGGCGTTCCCGCGCTCGCTGAGTCGGGTTGTTCCTGGCCACCGCCCCGGGGTCGTGCTGTGCACGTCGCTGGGAGGTCGAGGTCGGGTCGGGTCCAGGCGCCTGTCAGCCTCCGGCTGTTTACTCTGCGGGCCGTGGTGCAGTGCTGCACGCTCAGGCCCCCCTTGTCCCTGCCCCAGAGGTCTGCGCCTCTGGCACACCCCTGTGTGGGTCAAACCAGGGTGGGGTTGATTTAAATCAAATTGATTTTAAATCATGGTTTAAGTCACAGGTCAGGATGGAGGCCACATGATGCTTCATGAAGCATGTCACCCTCCACCCTTTACCTACACATACCCCCTGTGCAGTGGATGCCTCCCCTGCTGTATCGTGTCTGTGTCCCACGCACCGCATTGTGCCAGAAAGATTCCTCTGTGTCGTGCTATGCAGGCCCCCCAAGTCTGCCCAAGCCACCTGGATGCAGGCTGCCTTGGCCCTGCTTGCAGGGTGGGGAAGGCAGCAGAATCCAGAGATTTCAGTAGCAGCGGCAACTGAAGCAGTGGAGGGAGCAGTGCCTAGACCAGGAGCCTGGAGGCCACAAGTTAACCCTTTGGGGTCTTATGTGAGCTGCCAGTTGAACATTTGTCTCCTTGCAGAGGGTCCAAGGAGGACCCTGAGTCTGCCCTTATGTGGAAGCAGGGGGTCCCCCCCAGAAGGGAACCTGAGAGTAGGGGCCCCCAGAAATTCCCCTTCTGATACCTGTGTGAAGCATCATAGCCCAGTAAGGGCTGGAGGGTTCTCCTGTGTCCTTACAAGAACAGCGGTAGCAGCTGAACGGAAGGAAAAGCAGGAGCCCTGACTTGTAAGCTCCTGCTCTCCCCATATTGGAGACCACCTGGGGTTTGACTGTATAACCAGATGTCCAGCACAGGTGGTAGGGAGAGAGAATGGTGGGAAGACAGTGCAGGCTGCTGCACCGCTGGGTAAGTAAAGCAGATGTTGATGAAGCTGATGAAGGGCTTATCGTTCCTGACTGGGGCATGGCGAAGCTAGCAGACAGTAATTCATCGGGTCAGAAGAATGGGGAGTGGCTGATTACCTAGAAGGAATTGTGTTGTGTGGTTCACATCTTTTAGAAAGCAGGAACTTTCTTATGCTAGCAGACCTAGCCCTTAATGAATTAAGAGTACTTTGATTGTTCAGTTAAATTAATTGGACTAATTGATTTCTTTAATGATCAATGAATGACCGACATTTTCTTGATTTAATTAATTATGGTTATTCGATTGCCTAGTGAAATTAATTGGATGGACTGATTTCCTTAATGATCAAGGAATTGTGGACTTTTTTTATCTCATTGGTTATTATTATTTGATGGATTAACAACATTAATTGGGTGGATTGATTTTCTTAAGGATTAATGAATGACAGACATTTTTGGTATTCACTAATTATCGTTTATTTATGATCAACCAGTTAGGCGGAAACTTAGGTAGACTGACCATTGATCTGAATTGATACCATTTTCTCTGAAATCATATTAACAACATCTAGCAAACTAACATAGGGGTGGCACCACTTTGTGGGAAGGAAGTTAGACGATGTCATAATACTTGGTTGACGTGTGGAAGAGGAGGCAAAGCCCCACGTAGTGCCACCATAAACTCCAGTTGTCGACCAGAAACCCTCCCAGCAGTATCCAAGGTCAAGATGTGGCAGGAAAAGGGAGGGTCAGTTTCAGTAAGTGGGACATGTTGAGGGTCAAACTGTCCATCGTAAAAGTCAGCATTTCAGGAGCCTGAACTCTCGTTTATTGTGGCACGGTCATACCTGCAATGCTGTTCACACCTTATTTGCTTATCTCCTCACACTTCCTGTGTCAACCTTCAGAAGATCTCCCAGTATCCTAGGATGATGTAGCACCCTACTTGGTAATTACTGGTATAGATAAGCATCTACCTCTATCCAAGCACACCAGGCATCTCCCTGTTTGGCTGGTTTTTGAGGGTCCCTAGTTTCCCTGAGCATTGGATGGGCAACCTGGGCACTCAACTCTGGGCTAAGAAGTCTACAGTAGACATTAAGATACCTAGCAGTTAGGTGTTGTAACATTTAGCACTGCAGTGTCTAGGTACCTTTTGGGGGTGTACTTGGTTGGTCTAATAAAAGGTATCATTTTGGAACCAAGAGTTCTAGTTTTTTGTATGTCTAGGTACCTTTTGAGAACACATTGGACTGGTCAGTTATGGTGCTAGACAGTGCAATACTTGAGACACCAAACTGGAAGCAGTGGAGTCACCTGAATAGTGAGAAGCAGAGTTTAACTGGTGTCCGCACAGAGCTGCACAAAGATGGTCATACTGCTTTTAGTGTGGCAGCTAGCATGTGTGGAGAGAGCACAGCATGTTTCATTATGTGGCTCTGCCTGGTGCCATAATGAAGTAGTATAGACATATCATGGGGTCTTTAACTTCCTAATTTGTGTCAGTTCACAACACCCTCCATTTTACTTTCTGTAAACATTATTGAAATCTTTGGATTAAATGCATTCATAGAGGTGGAAAATTATATTTATCAGGATTTAATTAATAAAAATAGATATCTCTAGATGGCAGCAGAGAGCAGGCAAGGTCATGAAACAAGTATAGAAATAAGAGCTCCAATCATTTTGTCTGAATGTACAGCAGAAAGTTGATTATCCAGAATAATGTTACTATTGTTCTGAATAATTATATTTTCTAGATAAGCAAACACTGCAGTATGAAGTGCTGAAAACTATATTTTAACTACTGTGTACAGCAAATATTAGAAACAGGAAGACAGTATGGTTCTGTGTAATTTTTAAAATCCTGAAGTACTAGTAAATAACACACAGTTGTCTTGCTAACAAACAAAACCAAACTTCTGGTTGATACCTTTTGTTAATACAAAACCTCCCAGTTAAGTGACTTTCCACATAATCAACTCTCCACCGTAAATTTATTGTTTTCAATTAGAATTTTAGAAATGTGGCAAAAACCACTTACAGATTTAATGACTGTTGTTGACTATTTAATGACTGTTGTTGAGACAAGTATGAAAGGATATTTGCTATCTCTAGCATAAAATACAGAAAAGGTATTTACTAGAAAAAATATTCTAATTTTTGGGTTAATATTTTCAAGTGAAGATTATCTAAATATTGCTGATGAGTTCATCTGTAACTTCTTAGCTGATGCTGCTTAAAGATTTTTGATCTTAACAGACTATTGAGTGGATTCGTGTTTATATGAAAGAATGTTGAAAATATTTAAATGATTTATTTTTGTACTGAATTGCACATTCAACTTGTTATTAATATAAGTCAAATCTTTATAACAAGTTTTCCTGAAACATCTCTGTCATCCAAGAAGCGTGATTTCTGATTTGTGTCATGAACAGATGAAGTAAATAGACTTACAACTCCAATTCTTTGGTCCGTATTTTTTCTTGTATATCACATGTTCCCCCAACCATAATATGCCCTCTATTTTGGGAAGTCCCCAAGAAGGGGAAAAAAAATTACCTTGGAATATGAGTAAGTACCGGAGGTCAGGGTTTCATAGTTTCATAGTTTGGTAGGGTTGGAAGGGACCTGAGCAGATCATCAAGTCCGACCCCCTGCCATGGTAGGAAAAAGTACTGGGGTCAAACAACCCCAGCGAGGTGTTCATCTAACCTCCTCTTAAAGACCCCCAGGGTAGGAGCCAGCACCGCTTCGCTTGGAAGTTGGTTCCAGATCCTAGCCGCCCTGACAGTGAAATAGCGCCTCCTGATGTCTAGTCTGAATCTACCCTCTGCCAGCTTGTGACCGTTATTTCTAGTCACTCCTGGTAGTGCTATTTCTAGTCACCCCAATGCCTGCTGGTCCCCTCTGACTAGTTTGCAACAGGCCACTAGATCCCCCCTCAGCCTTCTCTTGTGGAGGCTGAACAGGTTCAGGTCCCTTAGCCTCTCCTCGTAGGGACTGCCCTGCCCCCTGATAATGCAGGTGGCCCTCCTTTGGATCCTGTCAGTGCTGTCCACATCTCTCCTGGCCCAGAACTGGATGCAGTACTCCAACTGTGGCCTGACCAGTGCCGCATAGAAGGGGAGGATCACCTTGGACCTGCTCGAGATGCATCTGTGGATGCATGACAAGGTGTGGTTGGGCTTCCTGACCGCGTCCCCACACTGTCGGCCCATTTTCATTTTGGCATCAATAATGATTCCAAGATCCTTTTCTGCCTCTGCACTGACAAGAAGGGAGTTCCCCAGCCTGTAGGTGTGCTGCTGTTTCTTCCTCCCCAGGTGTAGCACCTTGCATTTGTCAGTGTTGAAACCCATCCTGTTCTCATCTGCCCACCCCTGTAACCTGTCTAGGTCCATCTGCAGCCTATTCCTCCTTTCTAGCATGCCCACATCCCACCACATCTTAGTGTCATCAGCAAATTTGAATAGGGTGCTTTTTACCTCTTTGTCCAAGTCACTGATGAAGATATTGAACAGCGTGGGTCCGAGGACTGAGCCCTGGGGTACTTCACTGCCCACATCCCTCCAGGTCGAAAATGACCCATCCACCACCCCTCTCTGGGTGCGGCCCTCCAGCCAGTTAGCGACCCATTTGACTGTGTAGGTGTCGACACCACAGTCCCCTAGTTTTTTAATGAGAATGGGGTGAGAGACAGTGTCGAAGGCCTTCCTGAAGTCCAGAAAGACTACGTCCACTGCTACCCCTGCATCTAAGGATTTTGTGACCTGGTCATAGAAGGCCACCAGGTCGGTCTGGCAGGACCTGCTTCTAATGAACCCATGTTGGTTGTCCCTGAGCATAACCTCCCCTGCTGGCCCCTCGTGGACATGTGTCAGGATAATTTTCTCAAAAAGCTTACCCAGGATTGAGGTAAGACTAACTGGCCTATAGTTCCCTGGGTCCTCCTTCCTCCCTTTTTTGCAAATGGGAACCACATTGGCCCTTTTCCAATCCTCTGGCACCACAATAGAGCACCACGAGTGCTCGTAAAGCCGTGCCAGGGGTCCCGCAATAACCTCTGCTCGTTTCCTCAGCACTCTGGGGTGGAGATTGTCAGGACCAGCTGAATTAAATATGTCCAGTCCCTCCCGAAGTTCCCTGACTAGGTCCTCACTGACCCTAGCCCTGGGTGGGTTCCGGCAGATGGGTTGATCTGGTCCCTACTCAGGAAAATGGAGGCAAAGAAATCGTTAAATAGGTTAGCTTTGTCATCTGGTGCGACAACCAGATTTCCTAGCGTGTTTAGCAGAGGCCCCACATTACCCAGTACCTTCTTTTTGCCCCCTATGTATTTAAAAAGGGACTTCTTGTTGTCCTTGATCTGGGTAGCTAGTCCCAGTTCCATCTCTGCCTTGGCCTTCCTGACAGCTCCACTACAGCCCCGAGCAACCGAGGTATAGTCCTCCCTGGTGATGGCCTCTCCCTGACATTGGTTGTATGCCTCCCTTTTAGCTAGGAGACGTTCCGGTATGCTTTTGGTGAGCCATGGGGGCTCTTCTGCCCTCTTGCCCCCTTTGATCCTTGTTCGGATTACCTCCCTTTGGGCATGGAGGATCGTCTCCTTAAGGAACGACCACTGTTCTTGGACACCCGACTCCCCTCCCCTCCGGGACTTCAGTACCTCCCCAACTATTCTTCTTACTGTCACAACCCAAAGTTGTGGTTTTTTTTGTTTGTGTGCGCTTCGGCATCGCTAAATCATGTTCCCGCCAAAATTGCAGCTCTTTTGCACGGTGGAGTGTTCTGTTGCAACAGAGGACCCGTGTGCAGGAGCTTTTCCCGCCAGTTCTGTAGCTTTCTTTGCATAGCGCATTTCTTTTGCATTATAGTGATGCACGATGCAAAGGAGTTCCTGCCATTTGTATTAAGATTCGAGCCACATTATTGGCCAGTATT
>NW_005842318.1:178127-178987 GCF_000455745.1 Alligator sinensis
AGCGTGGGTACACACAAAGATGGGTCCCCGGCTCGCCCCGGCCCACACGTGGCGACCCAAATGGGATCGGGAGAGAGCTTGCACATGGCGATCCGGGTGGGATCGGGAGTCGGCCCGCACACTTACCTCATTGAAATCCGCCCTCCTGAAGTCCAGGGCTGGTGCCTTGCTGCAGGCTTTTGCCACCCTGTGCTGGATGGTGAATTCCAGCAGGCGATGATTGCTGTTGCCCAGGTGGTCAAGCACCCGCAGCCCCCTCACGAGGTCGTTGCCCTGAAGAATCATAGGGTTCTTCAGGGCTAGCGATCATATGCCATTGCTGGGGATGTCTGGCTTGGGGGGCCTGATCTGGCACACCAACACGACCTGTGTTCCAGGTCCGACCCTACTCACTGGCTCCAGGGCCATATGCTGGCTCTGGAGCCACAGCCTGGGTCCAGGACTCTGGGCTTGGTCAGACCTCGCATGTTGGGCTTGGTCAGATCTTGCATGACCTCATGTGCAATCCTTATTCAGTGTGCAGTTGGGGAGGGGAGTGACCCATGGGTCCAGGGAGTTGGCAGTGCTGGGGAGAGAGAAGAAAGGAGCGATGGCAGCAAATGCTGCCACCATTGTGCTCTGCCTCCCCTCCTCTCATGTTTCCAGACCTATTGAGAGCCCTTTTCCTCACATATAATATGAACCCCAATTTTCCCCAGGTGTTTTTTGGGGGAAAAGGTGCAGGTGTATACAAGATAATAGGGTAAACAATTCCAGTTCTGTCTTTGTACATTTTGGAGGGTTTCTTGTTTTGTTTTGGGGGTTTTTTTTGGGAGGGGGGGGTGTTGGCTGGCAAATCTGTTTTAATTTAATTCCTCTTT
>NW_005842318.1:179024-209603 GCF_000455745.1 Alligator sinensis
CTTTCCCTTTCCTCCCTCACCACCACACTTTCCTGACACCCCCACATGCCTGTGGCCCACCTTTTTGTACTTACTTTACATTTAAAAACAAAACAAAACACCATAGGTCTGCCTTTGTTTAATACTATTTCCATTCCACACAACAGAAACTGGTTAAGAAGCAGTAATCCTTTTCAGCATATATTTTTGGCACTAAGCCCTATGCTTGTGTTCTTTTCTATTTAGAATTAATAGGCTAAGAAGACAGAGGTATTAAACTTGCAGATTTCTTCATAACACTTTTTGCTGCTTAAGTAATTCTGCTCTTTCTTAGATGTTGATTAAAATTAACAACAAAACTCATTTATTGATTTTTTGCCACTGAAATTGTAGTCTCTCAGAAGAGAAAAGACTGCAGTTCTTTTCACGTGGGCACTTTCCTTACATTGATTTCAGTTTTTCAGAATGAAACCAGAATTAAGCAGCTGCTATGAAGTACTAGCTTATATATATCCTTATCTATTAAAATCAACTGCTGGCGTTTTATTTAATGTGTATGGGACTTCTTAAATACAGCTAGTTTGAATCAAACTCTGTTCCTAGTTACAGATATTAATTCTGAGTACCTCCACTGAAGTCAGTTAATTACTCCAGCGAAATTCTAGTGTGCATCTTGCAAAGCTAAAACAGGGGGACAAAGAGGATTGCCTTTTTGTTTTGTGACTATACATACAGGCAGGAATGAGGAGACTATAATCAGTACTTGAAGTACTTGGGGCACAAAGAGGTATTACTGAACAGCCCTCGGGATGGTGAAAGCTTCCTACCACACACTGTTTTAGGATAGATATACTTTTTCTACTAAACAGTTATTCCAAGGCTTTTTTGAAGAACAGAACATTGAACTTTTCAGAAATTAAAAAGCATTTGATAAATGAATGCAGAGATTTAGTTTCATAGTTGTTAGGGGCTGGAAGGGACCTTACAGATCATTGGGCCCAGCCCCCCTGCACTTGGGCAGGAAGGACTGCTGGTATCAGATGACCCCAGCAAGATGGGTGTCAAGACGTTTTTGAAGATCGTCAGGGTAGATGACTACCACCTCTCGGGGGAGCCTGTTCCAAACCCTTGGTACTTGACTTGTAAATAAGTTTTTCCTTACGTCTAGCCTGAAGCAATCCTCAGTCAGCTTGTGCCCTTTGTTTTTTGTCCTCCCCTGGGAGGCCTTGGTGAACAGATGCTCCCCTAGGCCCTTGATATAGGCTGCCACCAAGTCCCCTCTGAGTCTTCTCTTCTCCAGGCTGAACAGTCCCAAGTCTTTCAGTGTCTTCTTGTACAACCTGGTCTCTAGGCCTCTAATCATGCACGTGGCCCTCCTTTGGACTCTCTCAAGCTTCTCCACATCCTTCCTGAACTGCAGCGCCCAGAACTGGACACAGAACTGCAGCTGCAGTCTCACCAAGGTCAAGTAGAGAGGGAGGATGACATCCTTAGCCTTGCTTGAGATGTCTTGTTAGATGCATGCCAGTGTTTGATTACCTCTGCCAGCTACGGCATCACATTGGTGGCTCATGTTCATTTTGTTGTCTGTCACAACACTCAGGTCTCATTCAGAAGCACATATTGAATACATAAAAAAATGTAAGGAAAAGAAAATAATGGTAAAGTCCAAGAATTTTGAGCAGAAGACAGGTCAGGATAGCAACTTCTAGACTAACTTGTTCAGAGAGGCATGAGCTTTTGTAAGCTACAGCCTATTTCATTAGATGTTATGAATAGACTTACAGAGAGCAGAGGTACTATATAAAAAGAAATCAGGAGTTTTAAATGAGAGATTCCATGATCTAGGATGAATATAAGAGATGGCTTTAAGTGTGATTTGCAAAAGCACTCTAACCCAGCTGTGCTCAAATGAAAGTCGGTAGGAAGGTTTCTAATTACTTCAGTGGGAACAGAGATCAGTGCTTAAGACCTTTGATAATTCTAGCCTACATATGTAGAACGACAATGTGGCATGTACAAAAACTGAATGTGAGACTCAACCAGGTGCCAGGGACAGAGGGTCGACTTCACTGATAGAGGGTTGTGACCAGCAAACTCTAGGATGCTGACAGAAGCACAGACACACCAACTACTCACTTTATAGTAGTAACAATTTTGCTTTTCTTTTTTGGGGGCACTGCCACCTACTTTAATGAGAAGTAATGACAAATAGCAAGAGGGTTTTGATACCTCTTGAGATTAGACTCTAGCCCTGACTTCACATAGTTCTGCTTCATTACTTTAACTGTGTCCTAACTTAAGCACAGTTTTATTTAGAATAATTTTGACATTATTGATTCCTGTTGGGGGAATGAATTATAACCTTTCTGTTAACAGGAGAACAAGAATTGTGACTCAGTGCAGGGTAGAGACAAACTTAGCATTAGTCAAAAATAGATCAGTGGGAAGAGGGAATTGTTTGTTGCTGGTATAGCCCATGGAGTGATGGGGGGAGAGGTGAATCCCAGGGGTCTGCACAACGAACACTGCACAGACTGGGGGAGGTTTGTCAGGGGGTTGGCATAACCTGCGGAGTCAGGTAGGGGTATCCTAGGAGTCCATGCTATGGAGTTAGGGAGCTGCATGCCTGCAGCAGTCTGTGCAATGATAGGGAGATACCAGGGAGCAGGGGTACCACTGCAGCATGCGTTTTGTACAGCAGTGGTTCTCAACCTTTTCTGTATTGAGGCCCATTTGTAAACATTAGTGGCCAGTCCCGACCCAGTGCCCCTCACTCCTGACCTGCTGTCTCCCACCCCCAGGCCCTAGTCCCCAAGTATGTGGGGCATGGGGGGCCTCCAGGTAGCCCCTCGCAGGCTGGAACTCTGACGGCCTGCAAGGGAAAACCCACGGTTTCCCACATTTTTCCCCTTTAAAGGAGAATCCATTTTAAAGTTTATCCACAACCCTTTCATGTATTCTTGCAACCCACTTTTGGGTCACGACCCACAGGTTGAGAAACACTGCTGTACAGCATGTGGCTCAGGCCAGACACCAGCATTTTTTGTGGCTCTTGGCTGCGCCAAAGTTAGATGGCCCTGACTCAGGATGTGAGGGGATTTAAAGACCAAAAAGAAAGTGAAGAGGAGGCCAGGAGGTGGCAAAGTATGGACTGTAAAGTAAAACACCAAGGAGAAACTGCATAAACAAAATTAACTAAGGTTTTGCAAATTAATGGCTTTCATACTTGAGCTATCTTCTTATCAAATTATTTTGATTCGATACCTTGAATAGGACTATGCTTAGCTGTAATCACACACAATAGAACTGCTTATATGAGAGTTGTGGACATAGAAAGAACAACTAGTATATGTAGGTCAGATTGAAACTAGTGTTCGGAAATGCCTTTGTGAGCTGAGATTGGGTGGCAATCTTTGACAAAAGGTGTCTGACTCAGAAGACATAATATTAAAACTTTGTGGAAATCACAGTCAGATCAAACAGTATTCCTAATCTAGTTTGTACTGAAAGAGCTGATTCATCTGAACGTGTTAGTCATATTCTTTATCTGCCTCTTAGAAGTTGCAATATAGTCAAAAGAGACAACATCAAGAGTAACTTCATACAAAAACTTCAGGTATAAAACGCATAAGTCAACCTGTCTGCAGCATATTTTCTGTGGTAAACTTCTCAAAAGAAGAATTTGATCAAAGCATTAAACACTAAAAAGTAGAAATGAAAGTTTAAAGTACTTTGCAGACCTAAATTTCAATGCCTGATGGTTGGCCTCCTGCAGAGAGGGAGGAAATACATGAGACAGAGACACTGATAAAGGGACTAATTTTCTTTCCCTCAAAACTAGTGTTCTGTCACGTGCAAAATTTATTACTTGCGTGTGCGTTCAATGGAGTCCTCACTGTTGCGCATACATAATGATGTACAAAATTGCAAGTTGAAATGAGATTAAAACATGTTTTAAATTGGACTGTAAAAATGGAGATGTGCCCTTTACATGCAACTTATCCTTCACTCTCTCTTTTCACTTTCTACATCTGTTTTTTGTTGTTTTTGCTATGGCATTTTTTAGTTCTCTGACATGCCTTGATTTTTTTGCTATATTCAGGATAGTTACAATTTTTTTAATAGAGATTAAAAAAAATTCCAAAGCTGCTCTATCAGCATGTTGTTTTTTAAGTGGGTTGTCCAGTCTAGTGTTACATTTTTCAAAGAATGAAGCATTCACAGTCCAATATATCTTTCTCTGCATAGCTGTGGTCCTTATTTTCCTTTTACTATAATGACTAACCAGTTTCTTTCCTGAGACCTGGCACCTTGAGGTCAGTGATGTAGTGTCCAGACAGATTATATAAGTCATCACTGCTTTCAGTGCCCCTCTGCTGTCTACATTGGACAGTTAGGGGGATCTCTGTGTGTAAAAATGGATGGACACCAATGCCATCAACTCCAGACAGACAGAAACCTGTAGAAGAGCACTTTACCCTCCTGCTCTGGGCACTCCATTGCTGACCTCGAGGTAGCTGTTCTTAGGCAGCAAACCTTTGAAAAACAATTTGAATGTGAAATTGCAGAACAAAAAATCATCCACAAACTGAATTGTGTTAAGTATGGTTTAAACAGGGACTATGGATTCTTATCCTATTACCTGGATTAGCATTGGGACCCCTTTGTTCCTATGGGTTTATTGCTTTCTTGTTTGGCTCGCTCAACCCTGCTTCTCTCTCCCCCACTCTTTCTACTTTTGTATTCAGATCCCTCTCTCCATTTTATACACTGGTCTTTGCACATCCTTTCACAGCATCTGATGAAGTGAGTTCCAACTCATGAAAGCCTGTGCTGTATAGATGTCCCTAATCTAGTTAATCGGTTCGGTATAAATCTACTCTGCCTTCTGCTTGATTCCAGATGGCTAACTACGTCTCTCTGGTCAATATAAGTGCATATCCTTTTTCATTCTGAGGCTGTGCACTTACACAGGGTACACTGCATAGAAAAGAGGAAGCAGTGGAAGTACAGAGTGAAGTGGGCTAAGTGACAGTGTAAAAATATGATCTTAGAGCATCTCATAACTGAGAAGATGCACAAAAGGAAGCTTTTACTTTCTCACACACTACTTATTAGCCACCACAGGGCACTAAAGACTAGAACAGTGGTCCTTAAACTCATTGGATTCAAGCCCCCCTCAATAACTTTTGTGAATTGAACAGCATCCAATTTCAAAAAACTAATTTATACATGACAGTGCTTACCTCCTTGCAGAAGGGTCAGGCAGTGGGGTAGAAGTTTGGCCAGGTAGGGACAAGCCTGAGTCTGTGCTGATCTACTCATCTCTTCACATGTTTCAACACCCTTCAAAGGATTTGGTGGCACCCTGGTTGAGAATCACTGGACTTTGGGACGGGAGAAGGGTCAAATAAACTGTTCAGTGGAACATTAAAACTGCTGTATTCTACCTGCTGGCTCAAAGGCAAACTGTTGTTTTGACCACCCAAGTAAATAGAAATGTAGAACTTTTGGTTGGGGGTGACTTTCTGAAGTGACTTTATAATCTAGAGGTGTTACTGAAGCGCTAAATTCCCTTTAACAGAAACGTGTCTTTTCTAAAATGCTAGCGTATTAATGCATTTATAGAAAACAGTGGAGTTAGTTTACATTTGATTGAAAAGGTTACTATTTTAAACTAATAAGCAGATGCCAATGTAAAATGCTACCATTCTGATTCATTTGGCACTAGTGTAAATAACTGCAAAAGGCAGTGTAGAATTAGGCCTTTGACAGCTAATTCCAATGGAGGCATGGAACAATAACAGTTTTAGTTGCTGTCTTTCCTTTTCTGCCTCTCTCTCTACTTTCCAGGTGAGTATTTATTATTAGAATCATTTACATGAAAACAGGATTCAGACTGATATGAATTAGGCTAATTCAATTTATTTTCCTATATGAAGGCAGTTTGTGACATTATACATTATATCTTTAGGGTAACTAATTAATTATGACGTCAATTATGTCAACCTGGAGGGATGTAGGCAGTGGAGTTCCCCAGGGCTCGGTCCTGTGCTATTCAACATCTTTATCAGCGACTTGGAAGTGGGCATGGAAAGCACACTGTCCAAATTTGCTGATGACCCAAAGATGTGGGGAGAAGTGGGCACACTGGAGGGGAGGGACAGAATCCAACTAGATCTAGACAGGTTACAGAGGTGGGCAGATGAGAATAGAATGGAATTCAATGCAGACAAGTGCAAGGTGCTGCATCTAGGGAGAAGGAACCTGCAACATACCTATAGACTGGGGAACAACCTTCTCAACAACACAGTGGCTGAAAGGGATCTTGGAGTCATTGTTGACTCCAGGATGGACATGAGGCGCCAATGCGAGGAAGCGGTCATAGAATCATAGAAGTAGGGTTGGAAGGGACCTTGTAGATCTTCAAGTCCAACCCCCTGCCTGGGCAGGAGGAAAACTGGGCTTAAATGACCCCAGCCAGGTAGGCATCAAGCCGCTTCTTAAAGCCCCCAAGGGTAGGAGCCAGCACCACTTCCCTTGGAAGTTGGTTCCAGATCCTAGCCACCCTAACTGTGAAGTAGTTCCTACAGATGTCTAATCTAAACCTACACTCCAACAACTTGTGGCCGTTATTCCTTGTTATCCTGGGGGGTACTAGGGGAAACAAGGTCTCCCCCAAACCCTTCTGGTCCCCCCTAGTGAGTTTATAGACAGTCACCAGGTCCCCCCTCAGCCTTCTCTTGTGAAGTCTAAACAGGTTCAGGTCCCGTAGCCTCTCATTGTAGGGTCTGCCCTGCTGTCCCCAGATCATGCATGTGACCCTCCTCTGGACCCTCTCAATGTTGTCCACATCCCTCTTGAAGTGGGGTGCCCAGAACTGGACACAGTACTCCAGCTGTGGCCTGACCAGTGTCGCGTAGAGGGGGAGGATCACCTCCTTGGACCTAGTTGAGATGCACCTGTGGATGCACAATAGAGTCTGGTTAGCCCTGCCGACCGGTCAGTAAGGCTAACTGCACTTTGTCATGCATCTACAGATGGATCACAAGCAGGTCCTGGGAGGTGATCCTTCCCCTCTATGTGGCACTGGTCAGGCCACAGTTGGAGTACTGCATCCGGTTCTGGGCGCCACACTTCAAGAGGGATGTGGACAACATTGAGAGGGTCCAGAGGAAGGCCACTCGCCTGGTCAGGGGGCAGCAGGCCAGGCCCTACGAAGATAGACTAAAGGGCCTGAATCTATTCAGCCTCCACAAGAGAAGACTAAGAGGGGATCTGGTGGCCGTCTATAAACTCACCAGGGGGGACCAGTGAAAAATAGGTGAGGCTCTGTTCTCCTGGGCACCACCTGGGATAACAAGGAATAATGGCCCACAAATTGATTGAGAGCAGATTCAGGCTTTATATCAGCAGGCATTACTTTACGGTTAGGGCTGCCAGGCTCTGGAATGGGCTCCCAAGGGAGGTAGTGCTCTCCCCTACCTTGGGGGTCTTCAAGAAGAAGTTGGATAGATATCTGGCTAGGGTATTATGATTGTAGCAGGGCACTAGGGGCCTGCTACTAGGAGAGCTGGGATAACCCTTCAGGTGCCGGTTGCTGAGGCAACCAAAGGGAACTAATGGCTCACATCTGCCTAGCCAGCTGACAAGAAGGGGCAGGGCCTGGCTCTTATATAAACCACAGGCAGGAGGCCAGGAGGCAGTTCCCTACCAGCAGCTAAGAAGGAGCTCTCTGCAAGAGAAGAGAGGAGAAGCCGGATGCCAAAGCAGCATCTGTCACTGTGGCAGGATGGAGCACCCCGGTAGGCTTGAGCGTAGTTATAGCTGGGCGGGGCATGCTTACATTATAGCCCAGGGGCTTGTGTTTATGTTACTATTTGTTACACCGGTGGTTTGGGTGAGGCTATTAGGGGTTGGAGGAGGCCTCATAGGGGACTCACAGTAGAGTGGGGACCCCAGCGCCAGTGAGGGCGCAGCATTCGGGGTGCATAGACCCCAGCCCAGAGAAGGGCAGCATTACTGAGGAGCCCCAGTGCGGGCGCAGTGAGCCCCGGAGAAGGGCGGCGTAACTGAGAAGGCTCTGAGAGAAGAGCAGCTTAACAGAAGGCCCTGAACATCTCTCTCTCTTTCCGCGCCCTGAGGGCGCGGAAAGAGAGAGAGAGACAGAGACAGAGAAACAGGACTGCAGAGAGCCCGAGTGCCAAAGAGGGCGTGAAGACGGAGAGAGGGACAGAACAACGTCTATTATATCTGTGAGGCTTGGGGCGTGGTATTGGGGTGGTAGGAGCCACGCATAGCCCATAAGGCTGGGGAGTACGGAAAACACACTACCGTAGAAGAACTAGAGGTGACAGGACAACCGTGGCCAAGAAGAAGGAAGGTAGCCTCCCTATAAAAATATACACAATCAAAGTCGTGGCGGACAAGAATACGAGGGTACAAGCCGACAGCTTGGCACGGTAAAGGAGGCGGCAGGAGAGAGCACGGCGACCCTGACATCCCTCCTGTTACAATGTTCACAGTGCTTGTTCCTGCCCAGGGCAGGGGGTCAGACTTGAAGATCTGTTCAGATTCCTTCCGACCCTAGAAACTATGAAACTAAGTGAGTAGTAAAGAATAGAAGCCGACAAGCTCAAAGACATCAGATTTTTCTGCAGGCAAATGTCTCTTATAATAGCTGGGAAGAAAAATAAAGCAAATACTTTAAGATATTTGTCAAAGATTTCTTTGACATACAATTTGGTCAAATACCATTTTCTTCCCCTCCCACATACATACACACTTTTGGAGAAACACAGTGGCATTGCTTCATAGTTCCTTCTCACTTTTTTCCTCTTTGCTTTCCTTCTAATATTTTCCTCCTTTTAATCATGCAGAAGGCAGGCAGGGTGGCACCTTAGGGCATCTTTACACATGCTCTTGGGCTGGTGGAGGGTGCTTTTAATTAGAGTGGCTCCCTTAAGTCACCCACAGCATCTTGTGTATTCAGCATCCCGTGTTTCAAAATGGTGGTGGCGGTGCTTTAACTTAAAGCTTTTTCAGTGAGCTTTATTTAAATTACCCCCATTTTGAAGTGCAGGGACACTGAATACATGAGATGTTGAGGCAGCTGGAGCATGCTAATTAGCACGCTCCAGCAGACTAGATTAATTGAATTTGCTCTGACGCACTGTAATTACAGAGTCTCAGAGCAGGTGTCACACACATCAACAGGCACCCTTAGACAATAACTGATTCAGAAAGGGATAAGCTTTTGTAGGCAATTTTGGAATAGCCTACTTCATTAGAGCCTATGAATAAACTCTGGCTATGTAAATACTTTCAAATGATCTGGAACAATTCTCCCAGGTTTATTCTCCTGGTAGAAAAAACTTACCTAAACACTCCTGAACAGACATCAGATGAATCCTGAGTCCTTGAAAAGCAGAGAGCCTGCAGCACTGACTGCACAGACAGGGGGCTTTGTCCACACATCTTGGGGTCAGTCTGTGTCTCCCTGCAGCACAATGTGGGGATTGTGAAAGGGGTGTATTCATCTTCCAGTTTGGCTGGAGCAGTAGAGTCCAGCAAGGAACACAGTCTCCCTGGTGGGGTCGGGGAGAGAGACGGGAGCAAAGCACTTCGGGATGTTAGGGCACTGTGCTGTGACTTCTATCAGAAGAGAATGTGTACAGGCATTCATTCTTCCAGGAGAAACTCTCCTGGGAGTGATTTAATCCTAGTTGTTCCCAGGTTATTTTTCTCCTGGAGTGGCCATTTTTTCTCTGTGCAAAAAATTTTGAACTTCGTTATACTTGTGATTTCTCTTGGGGTAGAGACATCTCTCTCAGGAGAAATGGTATGTCTGCATGTTGGTGAAACAGTCTGTTGCCTATAAAAGCTCATGTCTCTCTGAACCAGGTAATCTCTAAGGTGCCACCCTGCCTACCTTCTGCCTGACTTCAAACTAACATGGGGCACATCTACATGTGTGCTTTACTATGGAGTTACTGGGGTGGGGTGGGGGCAAGCCTGGCTGGGGATGCAGAACCCAGTCAACAGGGGGAGGGGAAGGGAGGGACTTCCTCCCCCCTCAAGCAAACCCTGGCTGGGATCTGGGGCAGGGGGGGTGTTAAACACCTCTTCCCCCTGCTCAAACTTTCTGCTGGCTGCATCTGTGGACTATAAAACCCAGAGACACCTGGAAGCAGGAAGAGGAAGTGATGTGCAACCCTGCAGAGTCCTGCTGCTATAATTCTGGACTGCAAATCCCAGAGACCTTGGGGGCAGCTGGAAGAGGAAGTTAACGTTTAGCCAGAGAGTCATGCTCTAGTGCCCCCTGGCTTCTAGCCTGAGCCACTGCAGGCATGTGGCTGCATTTCCTGAATCAAAGGTAAATGTCTGTTCACTTCTGTTTCAATTTAATCTGTACATTTTAGACTAACCTACAAAGACTGCATTGATTCAGCCTCTGGCATTTTGACTGCCTGTACCTAGCCATGGAGCCCGGAGCTGACCTCCCAGGTTCCCTGCCAGCCATGTTAACTCTCTCTCTATTTTTAGTTATAGTAAGCACAAACCAAAAAGAAAAAGAAACCCAACCCCCCTGCCTTGAATTCTGAAACTGTGCAAGATCTACATTACACAGATGTGCTTCATCTTTACAGTGGATCCAGTTGGTAACTCCAGATCACTACCAGATTTTCAGAGGCATTCTGGATCTGAATGTTGCATCATTGTCACATCTTTGCTTTTTAGTTATATGCAAAATTCCTGGTTTGGGTTTGCCAAAGTGTAGATTTGCTTTTTGTTTTTTTTTCTTTTCCTATTTTTTTGTTTTTATTACAAAGTCCTGTATCTTAAACGATTAAAGCTCAGAGTGTGGCACAAAGGCATTTTGCTTGGCACATGCACCTCAGGGAAGGGGCCAGGGCTACGCTGCCACAACAAGGATTTAATCCCCTGTGGCTCCTCTGCCATCTGCCCCTGGCATGCCAAAATCTTACAAGTCAAGGTGGGTGTTTTTGGCACTGCCCAAAAACGTTGCTGACCCCTGATGTACAATATTCTTATGTTGAAGGCCATGGGCAACTGGTGCCTCCTGAGTCGGGGTTGGGGGGGCACTTGCCCCCCCAGCAGACAGTCAGCAACTGCGTGGGGAGTCCCTCTGTGGCCAGTCCTGCTGACTGGGTAGGGCAGGGGGTCCCCCCAAGGCCAATCCCACCGACCCACAAGTGGCAGCAGTGCACCACTGGCACTTCTGAGCACACCACTGGCACTTCCAGATGAGTGCGATTGACCATGAAGGGACTACTTCTCCTGGCACCCGCTCTCCCTGGCTTGCACTCTCAGGGGCACCAGTGCTCTCAAGGGGGCACCAGCACTCTCACCTGCCCCCCCTGCCCAGGAACGCTGCTGTCAGGGGGTGCACTAGTGCTCTCAGGGGGTGCACGTGCACCCCCTATGCATCGCCACTGTTGAAGGCTCTTAGAAGCTAGTTAACTGGGGAAAACATTGTCACTGTCTTCCCTTGCATCCTTTGCAGATAGACTAAATGAAATTATTTCTAGACCTCAAATCTTAATGTAATCTTTGATCGTGTGTATTAATATTTCGCAATGTGAACATAGACAGCAGGGAAGTATCAGAAATAAGACATTAATGATACTGAGAACTAATCAGCTGCAATCTAATAGATTTTAAGGTATTGCACTGAGGACAAATTAACTGACAATATTTTAAGCAGTGCTTTAGGATTGCTATGATCAATATATATTTGATTAATCAAGATAATGAAGTCAAGAAATTTCCCACTAAAAACAAAAACATTTTAGTTACAGTAGAGTCATCCTATAAAAAGGTGAGGGGATCATCATTTAGTACTCAGTTTATAGTGGGCTAATTCAAATATCCATTCTAGGAAGAAATCCATAAAATAATTACCTAAGTGGTATATCATGATCATGAGCCTTTGAAATCAGGAATCAGCCAACCAAGTCATGGTCAGTATGTGGAAACTACAGCAATCAGCTGTCTTCTGTTGGCCAAGTCTATCCATATGGGACACTCCCTGCTCCTCTGGGAGTAAATGGAAACGGATTACTAATTCAGTGGTGCTTATCTTTCGGCCTGCAGGCTGCATCTGATCTGTGGCGCTCCCCATGGGCTAAATGACAAGGTTCTGTGGGTCTGGGCCATAGCTGGATCTGGCACGCGGGCCAGGCCAGAGGGTCTGATTGCACCCACAGACTGACCCTGCACAATGATGCTATGCAGAATCTGGCCTGCAGTTAAATCCTGTGCCACTCATCCAGCCCATGGGGCCAGAAGTTTGAGTACCACTGGTATAATTTAATTTCAGTGCTTTGAATCCTGTGATTTATTTCTATTCATGATGCTCAAATTTCCTCCTTCAGATAGTTAGCTTTAGGGCAACTATTTCTATTGCTTTAACTTCAGTATTTGATACTGAGATTTAGAAGGTCAAAAATGATTTTAAAAGCCTGATCTCACTAGTATATCAATGTTATTTCACTGATTTCATTACGGTTACTCCTGTTTCATACTGGCTTAAAAGAAATTGGAATCGGTCTCCTTAATTTCTTTTACTGAAATGATAACATTATGCAGTACCATTCTATCACCTGGAGTACTATTACCATGTTGTTTAAGCAAAATCATTATATATGCCTCACTATATTCTTCAAAGTAAATGAAAGCTGCTAATACTTTTCTAGCACTTCTTGGAAATTGTTATTGTTAAACACCCTGGAACTATCATGGATGACTTGATCAAATCTAGTCTTCTTTATTGCAAGCTCCATTGACTATCTGATCAAAATAATCTCCCCTGATTTAACTCGTTCACACCACTGCAGTATACCTGCTGCTGATCTGGCCCCAAAATTAAATTAGGGGCTAGCAGTGAAAGTTTAAAAGTGACATTCTTTGCTTTTTAGAGGCAAATACCTTCTTCCTGGAGTTGGAGGAACCCATTTTTCAAATTAAATCAAAGTGCTGTTATACACAACAACAGGTAAATGCAGTGGAATATTTGAGGTGAAGTGAACAGATTTAAAATTGCATTAGAAACCTCTTCAAGCATTTCAGTTTCACATGATAATTTTGTGAATGAATTCTGTTCCAGTTGTTCTTTGCCCCTCTTCTGTTGAAAACAAATACAATTGTATCAGAATTATCAGTACATTAAGAACACTGAGATTTCCAGACCAGATGCAAGCATGTCTGGAACCTAAACATTCACTTTACAGAACAGTGACTCCTGCTCAGCATTGTAATGCCATGAGAATTAAATCAATTTCTAACTGTCTGTAACTGCTACTTCCACAAGCAGTAACATCCTTCTTTTACATATAAATAGTATTCCAGAGGGTGAAATAATCATGTAATTTTAGAGACTAACAAAGTAATCAAAAATTGACCTCCAGGTTCATCTTCACATAGCTCTCTGTCTTCTTTCTGTCTGCAGGAGATTAGGTTTTTTTTAACAGTAGTATATATTCAAAAGTAGTAGCTTATCCAGTGGGTTTCAGTACTTTCCATACCAGGACTCTCCTCCTATTTAGCAATATAGAAAGGTAGGAAGATTACAACTGCTTACCAGCTGGTTAAAAATTCCATTTCTAATAATCTATAAAACTACACTATCTAAAATAATAAATATTAGAAATTTTAATTAGTGTTAATGCATTTACTAGCATTCTCCCCCTTGAATTTAAAGCAGAAGAATATTAGTTCTAATTATGGTTTTGTATAAAATAGAACAAAATCCTATCTGTGCTCTTCTCATCTAGACTCCACTAGGTATATCTACATGTGTGCTTTACTGCAGTTATCTAATTAGCTCTGCAGTAAAGTGTCACAGAGTATACATGTGCTGGTATCAGGGTGTGGCAAATTAATTGACTCCACTGTAGGATAGTACTGTTGGGGACAATACTATCCTATGGCAGTCATTTACTGCACTGAAACACGTGTAAATAGTGACTGGGTGGGGGCCAAACTCCTGCCTGCTGCCTAGTCACATGGCTCCGCAGGGTCAGCACCCTCGTGCCCCCACCAGCCCCAACACTGGCATCTGGAGCCCAGGGCTGGCCCTCCATGCCTCCTACCATCTGGGCCTGCTCTACCCTGGTTCAAATTGCTGCTGTCCCAGGCACATGTGTAAACGCTGTGCCTGGGACCGGTTTACTCCAAACTGAGATAGAACTTAGTACGTTGCCTTAATTGCATGGGTAGATGCACTCACTGAAAACAAAACTCAATGTCTGCAACTGAGAGTCTTTTTTATTAGGTGCCTAAATATGGCTTGTATTACTTTAGACCAGGGGTTTTCAACCTTTTTTAACAAGTGTACCCTTTTTGCCTCAAAGGTTCAGCTCGTGTACTCCTTTATATTTCTTCTTGTTTTTAAGGGGCAGGGGGGGTGAGGGAGGGAGTGGGGCTGGAGCAGTGGTAGGCACGGCACAGCTGGGGTGGAGTGTGGGGCGGAGTCATGAGAGTGGCTTGTCCGGGGGTCACAGGGAGTGGCTCTCGCCACTGCACACACCCCAGTGGAGGCCAGGGGGACACACGCCCTCCATATTTGTGTGTGTGTGGCGGAGGCAGCTGCTGCAGCAGGCTGGATTCTGCACCCCACTGCTGCTGCCACAAGAGCCATGCAACGCCATGTGCCTGCTGCCACATGGGCAGAGGACAGATACACACATGCAGATGCAGACACAGACAGCCACACACACAGAGACACACACACAGATGCAGCCACACACACACACACACACAGATACATACGCAGATGCAGACACACAGACACACAACCCCCCTCCAGCAGGAAAGTGTGGCAGGGAGCAGGGGGGGCAGGGGAAAGGGAAGGGGCTGTGTGGCGGGGGGCAGATGGAGACCCCCACAGTACAGGAGGGAGTGGGGCAGAGGCAGGGATGAAAGGGGCCTGGGCCAGACTGGGACCTGAGACAATGGGAGCCAGGCAGCTCCCATTGTGTGGTTGTCAAGGGAGCGACTGGGGGCAGGGTGGCTGCCAGAGCCCCACTGCCCAGCAGGGAAAACAATTGAACTGACAAAGGTACTCTGCTGGGCTAGCAGGTCCAGGGGCAGATTAATCAGGCAGGAATTCAGTTTACAACCACTTTCAGGCGCCTGCACAGACATATGTCATTGCCGTTGACCTCGCCACCACCGCGCCATTTTTGCATGGCCGGTTGCACGTGTGGCTCTGCCGGCTGCTGACTGGCCTCACACCCAGCCAATCATGTGCCACTGGGGGCGGGCACAAAACACACTTCCCCCACCATTCAGACCCTCACAGTTCTGCTACAAAGGAGTAACGGCTAATCTGGAAAGCGGGCTGGGGTGGGGGGCGGGGAGGCACCACAGTGTGCTGCATGTGGCCAATACCCAGCATGTCGCTCCCCTCCCCTCCCCCTCCTCTCCCCTGGATAACAAGGCTAAGTATGCTGTGCTGAGACACTGCCCTGGGACAGTATGGCCAGGAGGGGCTGGGGAAGCACAGGGGGGAATCACACTTTGTTCCTGATCAAGCCTCACCAGCGGCTGCACAAGGTGACTCAGGCCACAGTATGAGAGTAGGAACATTATGAGACACCCCTGGGCACGCTCTGTCCCCATCTGGCTGCCAGCACGTACCCACTAGGACCTATCCAAGTACCCCTGGGGGTACATGTACCCCCAGTTGACAACCCCTGATTTATACTAAACCTAACAGCAGCAAAATGCATCATATTCCTAAATGTTTTGAACCCCCTTTGGTGAATGGATCTAATTAAATTTAATTTTAATATTAATCACTTGATCATTTTGTTATGGTTGTGATGGAGGTTGCTGCAAAAAAAAAAAAAGTCTATATAAAAAGACATAAGTAGAATGCTTTCCATCATTTTTGTGGCTGGATATTTCAAGAAATTAAAATAATTGCCTCAAATGCTGTCAGATTCTCTTTCCTGAGTTCTTTGTCAAACTGAATGGATCATGTTTCCTGCTCAGAAGTTGTATCTGTAAGTGAGAAACATTTTTCACTTCATGTGTTTATTTAAAATAATGCATTAATTTTCCTCTAGTAGTGGAAATGCAGTCTCCTACTGTGCCTTAACAATTCAAGCATACCACAGGACTTTTGGTGCATTTTCCTGTCTACTTATTGCCACTGCTAAGTGATAACACCATTGTTGGAGACTGTAACATTTAAAAAAAAAAAAACCCAAACCCATAAACAGTGCCTATGTTCAATAGCAATAAAAATGGAGGAATTTTGGACTGAAGTAAAACATGCTTTGCTATTTTGTAATGATACTTGCTAAGTTTAGTTCTATTGTGTAGTCTTTATTTTGCTAAAGTACTCAATGACAAAAGCAGTTTTGTGAGAGTATTGGGTGATCTATACCAAATAGACCTTATCCTGGTCTCTGTTCCACAGGCATTACTGAGGGTATTGAATGAAAAGGAGAGGGAAGGGACAGTATCATGGAAGGGATCCAAGGCAACAGTTTTGAAAACAAATTTTCATATTTCAAGAAAAGCAGCAGAGCGCTTTATGCCCAAATATGTATGTATTCATACTGGGAAAGGAATTCTCACCTGTTAATACTGCATTTGGCTTTTCTGATTATGAACCTGCTGAGAGGAAAAATTAGTTCTTAGGAGCCTGGAGACTCAGGTTGCAGTTACATACTGTACTTCCCAGGAGGTGCATCACACAGGTACACCTTGAAAAGAATGGTGCTGGTAAAGGCAGTCAGAAGGCAAATTTGCAGTGTGGGAATTCTGGGTTGGTTGGAAGGCTGAAAGAGCCTGCAGTGTGCTTTAGGCAGTCCAACAAGTTATTCTAAGTCTTATAGCAGTCCTGCAATGTGGACACACCTCCAAATTTTCCCAAATTATGCATTGCAACTTCACCTTCATCTTATCTCCCACCCCGTCTCTAATCCAAACCTGCTTTGGAGCTTGCAAGAAGACTAGGATAAAGCAGTCTAAGGCTGTCTAAAACCATGCTTGTGTTTGACACTGTACCAAACCAACTAAGACGCTTTAATGGCCCTTGTATCCTGTCATGGTGGTGTGTAGATGCTGTAGTGTCTCCTCTTGAATCTTTGGAAATGAGCATAGACATGGAACATATGTATATGTATATATTCCAATTGATGTGCAGGGGATTGTGTTTTGCATGATCAGTTCAACCGAATAACCCTGAGCTCTTATTTAAAGTAAACCCCATTCCTTCCATTTAGTATACCAAGTTAGGTTTTAGGACCCCCAAGACATGAGTATTAAATAGCATGCAGTGTCTTGCATGTTGCCATTCTTTTTACTGTTATATGCATGTGTGGAACTGGTAAAACCCTTGTGAGGGAATTGGAGAGTACTGTTTTCACAAGTGGCAGGCAAGACTCATGTAGGAGGTTTGCTGTAAGGGATCCTGGGGGGTCACATTCTTATCCCTGTATTTGTTAAGTATCCAGAATTATTGTTCTGAGAACTGAACTCTAGATTAAGCCAACTGGGTTTTTGTATTAAAATACACTAGTAAGACATGATGCTAAGTGGTGATCTAGCTTGTCACTATTTTGTTAATAAGGTTTGATGTTCATATTTATCGCCTCTTTTGAAATCTAATATTTGTTTCAGAGGGGAAACAATGTCAAATGCCTTCTTGCAGCTGCTTTAATGCTAAAACCTTGGATGGTCAGGTATGAATTGGAGAATTTCCTGGAGGTACTGAAATGATGTAGGAAAACAGAATCTCTGCAAGGAGAAACAATAACATATTTTGCCTAGATACTGGTCACTGGGAGAGATTTACAAATCAAAATGAATTATAGCATCATGTGACATATTTGCTGGCAAGCTGGGTCTCTTATCCTCTTTGCTTGTGTGTTGCATACCCGAAATGGGATTCATGAGATTATGAAAAGAATGCATAATCACATTCAATAAGGCAATATCAGACCATATAAAGACAATATTACAAGGCAGAAATACCTTCCAGTAGGCCCATCATAATCTGGGAAATGTGATGATCATAAAATCTTACCTGCAGTCAATGTTATCAAAGTACACAAAATACAGGGGGGGAATTCTTGAACACAAAAACTTCTCATTGACTTCAGTGTCAGTTGATTTTTCATTCAGGATATTTCAATAAAGTATTAACAGGACTAAAAAACCCTGTTTGTTGAGTTCCTAAGTAAATATAAATAAGATATTCATAGCACTTGATAAGCACTCACTCCTTTGTGCCTTTTGCATTGTATCCTGAAAGTTTTTTTTTTCTTACAGTTTTTATGGTCAGAAGGAAAGACTGTGGCCATCTAGTCATCCTATTTGCATAATAAAGACAATAACATTTCACCTAGTAATTTCTACATCAGGTCTATAACTGTGGAGATTTTTTCCCCTGTTTGTTTGTTGTTAACGAAAGATAGCTGCTTTTGATTTAAAATTTCTTGAAAGAATATTAGTATGTGGGTGACCTGGCACATGGAATTAGGATTTCTTTTTAAGCAGAACCTTTCCAAGAGAGGTTATCTGTGAGTAATGGAATATGTAGGAAGTCATCATAAGTCTGCACTATGGCAACAGTATTATTTTATCTTTATCTTCTTACATTCAGCTGCACAGATCAAAAAGCATAGTCTTGCATTGAACAAAATCTTTATGGTGTCAGAATAAGTTTGGAATAACATTATTCACTTCCCCCCGAAAGAAAAAAAAAAAAAAGGTTTGAAAGAGCTTGAAAATTATACAGCAAAAAGAGTGCAGCTTAATAGTTTAGAACAGGGTTTGGTAACCTATAGCCCAGTGGGCTACATATGACATGCCAAGCAATTTCATTCAGCCTGTAGAGCCAGGGGGCATGTACAGACGGTACACTTACCTCAACCTAAATAGGGCTAGGTTGATCTAAATGCCATTTTATGCAGATGTTTAGGGAGATTAGATCGGGCAGAAAATGGCCAGCCTGATCTAGATTAGTTCACCTGAGGAAGTGAACTAAAAGTTAAATTGGGAACAGGTTAACCCCTTCTAATAAGGGTCTGTACACATTCAGAGTGCTGCCCTGGGGCTGAGAACTCAGCTGTTTCCTGTAGCCTGGGAGCTGTGCTAACCCTCCTGCCCCCTGACTGGGCTATTTTTAGCCCCCCCCAAACCCTCCTAGCCCCAAACAGACAATGCCTCCCTACCCTCAACTGATTTAGATTGGGTTCCTGGCATGGCTCCCAGCACCAGCCAATGTGTACACATGCTGGACCCCACCTACAATCATGTGATCATAGTTTGGGTACTGTAAACACATGCACGTACCCAGGATGTCCGTGGCAATTCTGTAGCAGGTAGGAGTGGCACAATACCATTCCTCTGAACCTGAACAGTTTTTCTGCAGTGCTGACTTCTGCTGCCCCAGCCCTCCCTGCCCCAGATCTCACTTCCCTTGTTGTTGAATTTGTTGCTGGCAAGAGTTGGTGCAGATGGGAATTGGTGGTGAGAAATAAGGGATGGCAGCTGCAATAAGGGGGTGCAAGTGAGAATAGTACTCAGAAGAGAGCAAGGAGGGCTGGAGCAATGGCAACAGCTGGCTTGACATGGCAAGCAGTTTGCAAGCAGCAGCCTGCCTTCAAACCCATCTGCCTCATTTTGGCCAGCTGCTCCTTAAAGGTTGCCAACCCATGGTCTAGAACAGAAGTGGCCAAAATATGGCCCGCAGGCCAGATGCGGCCTGCCATGCCTTCTGGCCCACAGGGACTCTAAAAGTTTTTAAAAAATTAATATTTATCTGCCCCTGGTTCCTGTCAAAAATGGCAGGAGCCAGGGGCAGTAGGACCCAGGGGAAGCCATGACAGACCCCTGGAACAGCAGGACCCCCCTGACCCGGCCCCCCAGCTGGAAGCCCCTGCCTAACAGGGGCGTCTGGCCTGGGACCACGACGCTGCTCATGCCTGCACTGGAGCGGGGAATTCAGGTAAGTGTGAGGGGGTCAGGGAGACAGGGGAGGACTGCAGGCTAGCCAAGCAGCCAGGAGCGAACGGGAGCCAGCAATAGCCAAGATCCTTTCACCCAGATGGGCGAGTGTGGGGTGCGCAGTCAGGGCTGTGCACACTGGTCCCTGCCTGACTGCAGGGCTGGGGCAGGGGCCTAGGAGTGAGCAGGTGTGCAGGAGTCAGCACCTATGTTCCATGGACAGCACTAGTGGGTTCCCAGAGTCGAACGGCTCCCCTCTCTCCCTGCTGGCACAGCCCAACTCAGCTCCATAGAGCCCAGCCAGCCATGCCTAGGCTCCTGCTGCCCTGCTCTGGGCCCCGCTGGCACCGGCCCTGGGGCACTGCTGGGTTGCTGCTGGCTCCCATGTGCTCGCTCGCTTCCAGCCCCACCGCCTCATCCCCACAGTACAGGTGAGAACCAGCATGCGCACTCCTGACCCCACGTACCCCACTCTCACCTGTCTGGGTGAAAGGATCAGGTGCCCCTTTCCCTGGCAGCCTGGCCTGGGGCCAGGTGGCCACAGAGACTTGCTTCAGGCCCATGGCCACATTTGCGCTCTAGCAGTTTCTGCCACCACAAGGAGGCTGGGGGCCACCAGGGCAGGGCCTGTCAGGCCTGGGGGCAGTGCAGGGGGTGCCCGGAACTGCTGGGAGTAGCACAGGCTGGTGGGGACGCGGCCTGGGGTGTGGGAAGTGTGGGGAGGCAGCGCAGAATTTACATAGTGCACCTGAGGCTTGGGGCAGCAACAGCCCAACTGTCCCCCCACATGGGCAGCCTTGGTGCGTGTCACTGCCTCGGGGGGAAGGCCTGGTTCCTCTCGCCCCACTGGGGCCTGGCAGCCCACCAGCAGCTTGCTCCGCAGCCCCGGGACTGGTGGGGAGGCTGTTCCAGAAGCCGGAGTGGGGCCATGGTAACTTTTCTGCTCCAGATGCTCCTGTGGCTGTGAGAAGCTCAGGAAAGCTCCTGGCCAGCCCTATGCACACCCCATATACCCTCAAGCCCTTTTCACAAACCCCACAGCCACACCCTCTTCCACACACAATCACACATCCCACAAATACCACACACACAGCTCCCCACAAACCCCACACCCATTTACCCATACTCCCCCAAATCCCTGCACACCCCACACACTATACAAGAGTAAGACTGCATTTTGAGCTCTTATGCAATCACTTCTACATATACAATACAAATGCACACAAATCAGGACAAAAATATATTTTTTAATTGAATTAAAATATATTATAGGCATTTGATTTTTAGTACATAATTTTTTTTTCCTGTTCTAAGATAGCAAACCCTCTTCCCTGAAGCAGTTCTTGCAGGGGAAGGGGGAGGGTCTTTCAATAGCAAAGGTCAGAGGTTAGGGGTGGGACTTCTGGTTCCAAGAGGGCAACGAGGGCGTGTGGCACTTGTCAAGGGGTGGGTCTACCCATGCAGCACTCGACAGCTTTCCAAAACTCGGTAAGCAGCCCTCTACCCAAAGTAATTGCCTGCCCCTGTATTATAGGGATTTGGGCCTCTCTTGCCTATTGGTTTACCCCCTTGTGACATCAGGGTGAGATCTTAAGACAAGCATTTCCTGTGTGACTATCTGGTTGTTCCCTCTCTCCTGCCATGTCTTGATGTTCTTCCTGGGAGACAGTCTCTGCAGGTATCCTGTGGGATTTCACTCATTTGGATTCTTTGTGGGACTCCAACCTCCCCTTTACCCCACCCTTACCGCATCCAGGACTGGAACTGGCATCGTTGCCTTGGAACTCTCTCTGCTGGGATAATATGTTCTCACCCGCGCTGTCTGTTATTGGTATGTGTTGCTCCCCAGTCGTCAGCTTGTCCTCAGCCATTCTTTGGCACAATGTCCCTGAGACTAACCTCATCATGGCTTTGCATGATGCAGTTCTTTCAACAATAACTTAGGAAACTAACATAAAGTTCAATGGACCAGCCTCTGCTGGTATACTCTTGTGGCTACCGGTTCTTGCCCCACACAGTGTGGAGGGTCTCCTCAGCACCTCGCTGTGTCTATCTGTCCCAATAGGGTACTCTCTGGGTGCCCGCCCAGTCAGTTACTGCTCCCAGCCTTGATGTTGTTTGGGACTTTGTGTCCCACCTTGTCCCTAGGGCCTCAAACCTCCTGGGGACTACTCTTGCCTGGAAGGATTCCTTTCAGGCTCTGACTAGCCTCAGGACCAGTTGGGACTTCCCTGCCAGGCCTTGCATCGACTCCTGGCTCTCATCCCCACTCTTCCCCACCAGGTATCTCGGGGCTACAACGCTAGCTGTCCTGTAGGGGCTCTGGGCCCTTCTCCATCCAGTTTGTCACCAGGGCCCACAGCTGGTTCTGCTTTCTGGGTGATCTGTGTGCAACTTCCCAGCCATCCTTTACTGGGGTGCACAGCTGGCTCAGCTTCTCTGGCAAGCCATGTCTGGCTTCCTGGCCACTCTTCACAAGGCGTACAACTGGTTCCGCTCCCTGAGTGAGCCACATGTGGCTTCCCAGCTCTTCCTTGCCTCCACTGGCTCCTCCACTCTTTGTAGCCACTCCAACCAGCTGCTCCTTGGCTCACTGCCAGCCCTTCGCCCAGCTGGCATCCTGCCTCAGCTCCGCCTTCCCAGTGAGCCGCGTTGAGGCTCTCTGCCTCAGCTCTCCTCTCTTTGCTGTGTTTCCCTACCACTTCTTGAGCCTTCTCCTCCTAGTGTGCCTTCCATCACTCCTCTTCTAGCCCGTTTGCTCCCTGGGCCCCGGCCCTTTCTCCCCACAATCCTTACTCTCAGGCTGCTCTGGAACTGTCACACTGGAGCCAGCCTCTCTCTCCCTGCTGTGTGAGAAGGGGAGAGTGGGGAAAAACCACGTTGGCAGTCTCCTGCCCCTTCACAATTACCCATTGTAGTATAGAAAGTATTACCTACTGTAGTATAGTAAGGCTTGTGTTCTTTTTCCTGTAAAAGTGCTTGGATAGCAGGCATATTACATAGGGAGGCTGTGAATTTTCCCAGCAGTGAAAGCATTTAAGACCAGGTTAGACAAATATGCTTTAACAGGGGTTGGACCTCCTGAAGACCTTTCCAACTCTAATTTTACTATTATTCTGTACCCATTACTGAACTGTACAATAAATGTAATGTAATGGTAATAATAGTTAACTTCAGATCAGTAATCAGGTGGCAGTTGAGCTGTGTCAGTGATGATAAATTTTGCATTAGAATGTCACATCAAGAAATATTACCTTCTGTGATCAAAGAGTTTACTAGAGCGCACTAGGCAAGGTTATGCAAACAGAACCACGGTTATTTGCAGCGCACAAACATCATTCTATGAACTATATGAGTACCCAGATTATTAAAATTTAGCTTAATGGATAGACTGGCTAGTGAATTTACAATATAAGATATTTGTAAATAGTTTTTACAGTTCCCTGACTGATAACAGGGATTTATCTGAGCCTTCATGCAATAGGAGATTCATCCTAGGAGGAGGGAGGACAACTACAGTCCTCCTTGAAGAGTAATGAAAATAGAAGTATGTGGGAGTTGAGTTCCTGAAAACATTTATGATTTTGGTTTGGCAGAAGGAGCTGTATTCCAGAAGTTTCTGAAAATATAAATGCAATGATGAGATTAAAGTTATTAAAGACAAAATGGAAAAAAAAGGTGGACTAATATCAGATAGCATATAATTTCAGATAACAAAAACAACTATAAAAGATTAATTCTTTTGTGCTGGATATTTTTGACAGTGAAATCCACTGCCACATTGAAACAGCTGCTGCCAAGAAATTAAGCTTCCTGGATTAGAGGCTTCTAAGCTCTGTTTCCATTTTTTTTTATTGAAACTGAATAGATGCACTCAATAAATTCAGAAATATCCTACCATCTGTTTTAAAAAGCAGAGCTGGGTAAGTCTAACCATATAATTTCAGGCATAGTTTTAAAACAGGCCTTTTCAATTATATGCAAAAAGCTCAATGTTTGGTCAACCTTATTATTGTCAAATCGTTGCACAGTTTTCACAGTGCATGCGACCCTTGATGGCTTGCCAAAACTCAGTAAGTGGCCCTCCACCTGAAATAATTGCCTGCCCCTGAGCAAGAGCCTGGGGCCAGCACCTCATGGTACAGGCAGGGACCAGTGCGCACACTCCTGACCCCACGTGCCCCGTGCTCGCCCATCAGGGTGAAAGGATTGGGCCTTGGGCCGCCTGAGTGGGTGCCCACCTCCCTGGCAGCCTGGCCTGAGGCCAGACAGCCATGGAGATTTGTATTGGGCCCATAGCCATGTTTGCAGTCTGTTGGCTCCTGCCGCTGCCAGGAGGCCAGTGGCCACCAGGAAAAGGTCTGTCAGGCCCAGAGGGCAATGCAGGGGGTGCCTGGAGCCACTGAGGGTGGCATGGGCCAGCGGGGAGCTTACATAGTGTGCCTGAGGCTTGGGGCGGCAATGGCCCAGCTGCCCCCCCATGGGTGGCCCTGGAATGCACTGCTGCCTTGCGGGGAAGGTTCTGGCCCACTGACAGTTTGCCTCCCACCCCTGGGATGGGCAAGGAGGCTGTCCCAGGAGCCAGAGCAGGGCTGCGGCTGCTTTTCTGCTCTGGAAGCTCCTGCAGCCGTGAAAAGCCTGGGGAAGCTTCTGGCCTGCCCCATGCACACCCCATATACCCTCAAACCCTTCCCACAGCCACACCCTCCTCCACACACAATCACACATCCCACAAATACCATACCCCCCCACACATACACACACTATACAAGAGTAAGACTGCATTTTGAGCTATTATCAAATCACTTCTATATGTACAGCACAAACACCCACAAATCAGGACAAAAATATTTTTAAAAAATTGAATTAAAATATATTATTATGGGTATATGATTTTTAGTACATAATTTGGGGTTTTTTCTGGTTTTAAGACAGCAAACCCCCTTCCCTGAAGGAGTACTTCCAGGGGCAAGGGGAAGGACTTCCGGTGGCAAACTTCAGAAGTTAGGGGTGGAACTTCTGGGCCCAAGATGGTGACCAGGGGGTGGGGCACCTGTCAAGGGGTGGGGCTACCCTTGCAGCCCTCAACAGCCTGCCAAAACTCAGTAAGCAGCCCTCTGCCCAAAATAATTGCCTGTTCCTGCTCTACCCATTGCACCAGTCTGGCAGTGGGGGCTGCTGCCTGGCTGTGAACTGCTGCCACCTGTGGCAGCATTTGCCTCCTTGGACCTGAAGACCCAAGGCTGTGTGCCTGCATGCCTATACAAATGACAACTGGGTGGGGTGCCCTCTCTCTTTCATCTGGGCATAGCTCAGAAGATGTGCTCCTTGCAGTGGCCCACTTTGAACTGTCAAAACATGTCCTCTTGGCCCAAATGGCCAAGAGGTCAGCCACCATGTCTACCCGCCAGCTGGGTCCCCAGTGCTGGCCCTAGATGGGTTCCTCTGCCTGGGTTTCACAACTCGTCTCACCAGCAGAAATCCTGGTGTTGCCTGTTTAAGAATTGCAAATACTCTGATAAGAAACCCAAATTCCCTCATGAAAATACCTAAAATAGGGTTCTTCTGCTATTAAAATGAAACGCTACTATATATAGACAGATATCAAAATATTGCCCAACTGATATCTACAAGTGTAAAACAATTTGGAGGGAGGGGTTGGGGGATTTTGTGGGTGACACACACAGTGAGTTAGCTGTGTTATTCTGAAGTCAGGCCAAAGGCAGGGTAGTCTGGCTTTTAACTTGCTCAGAAAGACATAAGAAGCTTTCATAGGCTGCAGCCTACTCCATCAGATGCTATGCTTAATCGTAGCATTTGACAAAGTAAGCTGTAGCCCATGAAAGTTTATGCCTTTCCGATTGTGTCAGAATGCTGTTGTAGCTGTGATGTGTGGCGGTTGAGTGGTAGGCCAGGGCTATGGCCAGTAGCCCGAAGCGGCAGGTGGGTACTTTTTGACCGTTGGAGCGGAATTAGGCACTGAAGCGTATTGGTTGAACAAAGAAATTATTTACTTACGCCGTCGGTGTACACAGCGCAGGAAGAAGAAACTGACTTAGGTTACGGTTGCAAACCGAACAAATGAAAGCTTTCCGAGAACAAGATAAGACGTCCGTGAATGGCTGAACAGGCTAACCAGACGAAGTGGGGGTATGTTGGGTAGGTCGTTGACGGGGAGTCCTGGTAGGTGATCAGTCCACCAGGTATTCTCAGTAATACATGCGGACGATTGCTAGTTCTCCGAACTCTCTGAATTCTCCTCCTCCAAGATGTAATCAGTCCAGGTTCACTCTGAGATACGTTCGGAGTGCGCCGGGTTAATTCCCTTACTCTGAGGTATGCGGAGTTCTCCAACGTGGAGACAGAGTTCTCCAAGCTGGACAGATATGCGGAGCTCTCCCAACGTGCTAAGCTGGAGAGATATGAGGAGTTCTGCAAGTTCTCTAAGTTCTCTCAGTTCTCCGAGTACTCCAACGTGGGCGGAAACTGATTTACCTTTTATATGACTAACAAGCCAATCGCTAGTTACCAATATGAATATTTTAGAACTGGCCAATAGTGGTGTGTGCGTTTGCATAAGTTTTGGCGGGAACTTTTTCTAAACTGTAACTTCCCATTACTGTGGCATATACTTACATAGCGGAATTTTCCTACTGTGACCTACTTTCTCCCTGTGCCATATGTATCAAAATTTTCCACCATGGCACAGGCATGCAGAATGATTGACAGCAGAATGTTTCACTATGGATCAAATCAAAGGAATGTTCCGCTGTGCCATAGGCATACAACTATTTGGTTCTGACATGATGATCCAGGAAATATGCAGAAGGCAGGACTTTTGTGTATATCTTTTGGACCAACGAAATGGTTGGAATAGACTGGTTTGAAGAGGAATTCATTGCATTTGGAAGCTTGTCTAAGTCTATCTCAACCATGGACGTGGTCCAAAAAAGTTGGTGCCACCCTACCTTGCCTTCTGCCTGTAGTAACATAAAGGAGACAAAGAAGTTCAGTTTTACTGTAAGGTAAACAAAAGGTCAAGCATAAATGGAAGATGTAGTACTGACTGCTACATTTTTACTTACCTTGCTGTTAAACATAGTAGTCAGGGCTGTCCCTGGGGGTGGGGGTGAATCGGGGTGACTGCCCTGGGCCCCATGCTTTGGAGGGCCTTGCGGAGCCAGGTGGAATGGCCGCAGCCCTTCCTGCAGGGCCTGCCTAGTGCTAGTGATTGCGCCACTGCTGCCAGCTTTGCATCCGGCTGCTGTCCCCTCCCCACCATGCCACCGCCACTGCTGCCAGCTTGTCTCTGTCCAGCATAGGCTGATTTGCCCAGGGCCCCGCACCCTGCTAGGGTCATCTCTGATAGTAGTAGTCTCTATAGATATACATCTTAAATGCTTTTCATAGGAGATTTGCCTGAATGAGGAATTCGAAACTGGGAATAGTGTACCTAGAACTCTCCCGGTTAGTTCCCTGGAAATAACTGGTTTTGAATCTGAATTGTTTGGGAAAGCTCTTAAATTTATGATGTAGACATATGAAATTTTCTTAATTTTCTTTCCATTATGCAGTTGTAAAGTATTGGACACACATTTTTTCTTTTTTTTTTTTAACAACCAGTGGTACCTTCCATTTCGTTTTATAACATTTCCTTGGGGTACAGTTGAAATGTTTAACAATGAAGTCTCTTATTCCTGTTGTGTAATCACATACTAATTCAAAATCTTGTACAGATCTTAGACATTTCCATGTTACACTGAAGTGAACATAGCTAAATTCTGACAGGTATTCTTGATCCAAGTGTGTCAGTGTAAGACTGACTTTGATTTCTTCAAGTTCCACTTCAGAGATCAATACAATGCTGTCACTGTATTGTCATCCTGCCCCCTCTGCCAGGGTCTCATTCAGCAGAGTGAAGGGGCAGAGCAAGGGGCAGAGTTTGGCCCGGCTTCTGGCTGGAGTAACTGTAACTTTGGATGCCATCTGTGAGGCATGGGACATGGTAAGTAATACAATGAACACAATTCTGGAATCTGAACAAGAGCTTGTGATTTTTTTCTCAAAAAAATCTTTATTATATTGAAGGGGATCATGGGGAGAAGTTAAATTTGTTCTTTAACTTCATTTTCTGAGGTTCCTTTGTTCATAGAATCATAGAAGTAGGGTCGGAAGGGACCTTGTTGATCTTCAAGTCCGACCCCCTGCCTGGGCAGGGGGGAAACGGGGCTCAAATGACCCCAGCCAGGTAGGCATCAAGCTGCTTCTTAAAGACCCCCAGGGTAGGAGCCAACACCACTTCCCTTGGAAGTTGGTTCCAGATCCTAGCTGCCCTAACTGTGAAGTAGTTCCTACGGATGTCTAATCTAAACCTACTCTCCAACAACTTGTGGCCGTTATTCCTTGTTATCCCGGGGGGCGCTAGGGGAAACAAGGTCTCCCCCTGACACTTCTGGGCCCCCCAGTGAGTTTATAGATGGTCACCAGGTCCCCCCTCAGCCTTCTCTTGTGAGGCTGAACAGGTTCAGGTCCCGTAGCCTCTCATTGTAGGGTCTGCCCTGTTCCATTGTGTTCCATTGTGAACAGCTGTGAAAGTTGTTATAATAAGGGAGGTGAGCCCCCTATTGAGCTTTTCCTGGGGTCATTGAATTGCATCACAGAATAATGATGTAATATGTTTTGCTATTTCTATACAAATGAAAACTATTGGTATATACTACAGTCAGAACAACATTCATAAGAAGTAAATAAAGTAAATACAAAAATACACTGTTCATAAGGAAACAAGTATTTTGTCTGGCCAATAGAAGCTGCATCTGAACACAAATGAAGGCCTCTGCAGTAAGGAGAAGGACTTCTTCCTCCATTTTAACATCCATCATATAGGTTATGAACTGTAAGAGGCATGTTGCAGACATTATATCATATGCCCATCCCTTTTATTTTGCAACTTAATGGAGGGGGAATGAGCTTAAACTCATGATTTCCTAGAGGTTCTCCCATCCTTGTGACCTTGTTGGTTATGATTATGGTGACAACTCTGAGCAAGAAGTAAAATTGTCACTGATTCTGTCCACAGTTATACAGTACAGTCATCAGAGAAGAGCTCTCTTTCTCTTCAGGCTGAAAGAAAGGAAAGTACCGCGTCCTTTGATTGTGTTTCAGGTGTGCCCCCAATGTTTTAATAATTTTGAATGGAATTCTTAAACTAGGATGTCAATCTCAGTCTATGTTCTTTATAGCTGTGGCAATTTTTTCAGGTAATGAATTACATTTTATCATCTACTATAATAGATGTACTGAATTGGTGGTTATATGATAGAATATGATTCAGTATCTCAGTGGTTTGCAAATTTCCTGAATTCACAGAACCCTTTTATACCACTTCTCCTGCGGAACACCTACCCCTATTGTAAAGAGCTGACATGGAACCAGGTGACCTGGCCTGGCAATGGTGATGCACTGCCACCCAGCCCACTCTGCCATTACCCACAATATCTTTGTGGACCCCTGAGGTTCTGTGCAACATAATTTGAAAATAACTGCAATACCTAGGGGACATCCTGGCTAAGTACGCTACAGTAGGTGCATCTACAGATGTGCTTTGCTGCAGAGTTGACTAATTAGTTCCTCAGTAAAGCATCACAGTCTACATGTGTGATGGTATTAGGGCATAGTATACAATTGTCCTACAGTGGAGTAATTTACTCTGCTGAAACATACATGTAGATGGTGTCAATGGCCAGCTAGGGAATGAGGGTGATAAAGTGCGGGACTGCCTGCCACTTAACCATGTACTGTAGCACCCTCGTACCCCAGACAGCCCCTCTACTGCCCTGCCAGCCTAGGGCTTTTCCACCCTGGCACAAAGTGCTGCAATCCTGGGCGCACATGTAGATGCTGTGTCCAGGAGCAGTGAATCTGGTGCTAAATGTGCCAGAGTTTATTTCTGCATGTTAATTGCACATGTAGATGCACCCATTACTTGGGAATATATTGCATCTGCTTCTACCAGAATTCTGAGAAGGATTATTTGGGGCTAGCACTGAGAATGCTTCTTTAGCAAATTAAATGGTTTTCTGACAGATTAGGTTATTTTTATGGCATTAACATGTATTTGCTTTGTGTGGTATAAATGCAATTCCTGTGTTTGGTTCTCTCCTCCAGTTCAGTTGCATTGAACTTCTACTGATGATGGTGTCAGTTGGTATGACAGGAGCAGTAAAATGTAAGAATCTCCTGAAGAGAAGTTACCACATGCACTGTGAAATGTTTCATTCCCATTGTGGCTGCAGGAGCATTTTACAAAATGGCTAAATCTATTATCACCAAAAAGAACCTTAAAAGAGTTGATGTCTGTAAGGTAATCTACCACTTAAATGCCAGAGAAATTACTGTTTTCTTTCAACAACATAAGGAAAAGTTATATGTAAGCTTGCATAGCTTGCTCATTTCATGTCTGTTTCTTATTTAATTAAGAATGCACCTATATGGCAACTGTTGCTGCTATGGAAGGATGAAGTTTCTAAAGAGGTAGATTGAAACTTGTCAGTCTAAAGCCAATTCTAAGCCTGGTATGTAATTCATATCACCTTTGTTCATTGTGTA
>NW_005842318.1:209761-215102 GCF_000455745.1 Alligator sinensis
TATAAACTAATATGAATAAGAGCCTCTCAGAGTACTCTAGGATTTGTTTGATCTTTGATGGAGTTCATATTCCAGTATTCTGCAAGGTGGTTCTTCTGTGGCATCATCAGGCCTAATTTCTTTTCTCACTTTGACAGTTGTGATATTACTCCAAATTTTACACTAATATCATTAGAGTAGAATCAGACAGACACAGGGTATTCAGCAGCTGTCTCAGCTTATTTTTATTTTATATATTTGCGGTCCCCTCTTTCAGCTCCACTCAGGTTTATTGTATTATCTTTCCCCCTACATGACACTGAGCTGCTTCCCTAGAGAAATCCTTTTGCATGCTTCAGCAGTAATATTCCAAAAGGACAATGTGTTCTCTTTCTCCAGCAGTGAAAGCACCCTACTGTCACAGCAGCATGAGGCACTGATACTCTAGCAGACTTCCACAGCAAAGGCTAGACACGAGCATTATTAGTGTAAACTAGATAAAATGGCTTTCTTTGCAGATTTGACTGGCATAACATCAAGCAGCAAACACATGAAAATATGGTTACGGTCACATTTTAGCATGAGTTTGTATGCAGTATGTGTATATGTCCGGGGAAACCCAACCGGGCACTTTGAGACACTGTTCGTGGGGTGGATCTCCCTCCTGCTCACCTGCCACATCTTGATTGTTTAAGAAAAAGAATGAAAAGTTCCTTTGGAGATGGGGTGTCCCTCCACCCTCAGGCTGGCTCCGTGCTATAGTGAGTGGCTTGGGGCTCTGCCTCCCCTACACCATGTCCACTTGCCAACTGAATTAAGTCACAGCCACAATGGAGTACTCGACTGCCACACAAAATTGACTATTCTGTCATGTCTTCCTGGGCTTGGGTTGCCCTTCTTCCCTGTCTGCTTCAAAGTCCGGAGTAAGCAGTTGAGTCTTCCCTGATCTGGCTGTACCCTTGGTCAGTCTGGGACTACCAGCTCCTTCTGCTGGGCCTCCATGGGCTGTTCTGGGCTGTTCTTGGGTAGGCCTAGCTCTTGTAGGGTGTGAAACTTCAAACAAAAAGAAAACTGAAATTCAAAACACTCTGGGTGCCTAACGTGGTGCCGCACAGGGAATTGGACTCACATGTCCTGCATCAGTTCTCCGGACTCACTCTTGAGGTGGGTCCCACCAGTCCCACTCTGGCCCTCCACTTGCAGTTTTCAGGGGTCAAAGTCCCTCTGGGTCTCCCCAGTCTGGCTCGTAGGTGCTCCCTCGGCATCCTTGACAGGTCCTGCCAGGTCTGCTGGGATGCTTCTTACAGCCTGTGCTGCCATCTCTCCCGCGCCACTCACTGGGGCTTGTTGAAGCCCTGGACATCTTTTTATGATGTCAACAGTAGCACACCTCTCCACACGTAAGGAGAGTGTACTTTTAAATCATGGTGGAGATGCTGCACGTACCTGTGCTTCTCAGGCTCAGGTTACTGTGGACAAGGTAAGCTGCCTTCCAGCCCATTCCAGGCTTTGGTCCCTCATCAGCCAGGCTTTGTTGAGGAGGAATCCCTGCTGCTCCTAGGACCCCTGGGAGCCTCATAGCCCAGTGCAGAGAGAGTGTGGGTCTAATTCTATATCAAATGCATATGAGTACACTTCTAAGGCTAAGTACAGACAGTCAAAAAGCCTAAGGCTGAATTGATTCATAGATTCATAGATGTTAGGGCTGGAAGGGACCTTGAAGATCATCAAGTCCAGCCCCCCCTGCCCCAAGGGCAGAAAGTCAGCTAAGGTCAAAGGATCCCAGCAAGATAAACATCCAAACGTTTCTTGAATGAGTCCAGAGTAGGTACCTGCACCACTTCTGGAGGGAGTCTATTCCAGGTCTTCGGAGCTCAGACTGTAAAGAAGTTTTTTCTTATGTCCAGCCTAAAACGGTCTTATAGGAGTTTATGACCATTGGTCCTTGTTTTTCCTTGGGGTGTTCTGGTGAACAGACATTCTCCCAGATCCTGATGAACACCCCTTGTGTACTTATAGGTAGCCACCAGGTCCCCCCTGAGCCTGCGCTTTTCTAGACTGAAGAGTCCCATGGCTCTCAGCCTCTCTTCATAAGGCCTATTCTCTTGCCCTCTGATCATGCACGTGACTCTCCTCTGGACTCTCTCAAGCTTCTTGACATCCTTCTTGAATTGCGGAGCCCAGAATTGGAAGCAGTACTCCAGCTGTGGCCTCACCAAGGCCGAGTACAGCAGGAGGACGACATCCTGAGATTTACTTGAGAAGCATCTATGGATGCAAGCCAGAGTTTTGTTTACTTTGCCAGCTGTGACATTTCATTGGTGGCTCATGTTCATCTTGTGGTCAATCATGACCCCCAAGTCTCTTTCAGCAGTGGTGCTAGCAAGCGTAGCACTGCTGAGCCTATAAGTATGCTGCGGGTTTTTTCCCCCGTTACATTTGTCAGTATTGAACATCATCAGGTTAGTATCCGCCCACTTACTAAGTTTGTCCAAGCCAGCCTGGATCACTAGCCTGTCCGCAGGTGTGGACGCTATGCCCCAAAGTTTAGTGTCATCGGCGAACTTAGCCAGTGCACTTCTGACACCAATGTCCATCCACATCATTGATAAAGATGTTAAAGAGAACAGGTCCAAGGACAGAGTCTTGGGGGATGCCACCGATCATGGCTTTCCATAACGATTTGCTAGCATCGACCACTACTCTTTGGGTCCGACCTCGGAGCCAGTTTCCCAGCCATCAGACTGTGGTGTAGCCAAGGCCACAGTTGGCCATTTTTCCATGAGGAGGTCATGGGACACCAAATCAAAGGCTTTGTTAAAGTCCAGATATATGACGTCAGTCTCCTCTCTTGTCCAGGTGATATGTCACCTGGTCATAGAAAGAGATGAGATTGGTCAGGCAAGACCTACCCGTGACAAACCCATGCTGGCTATCCCTCAGGATGCTGCCCTCAGCCAGCTTATCCAGAAGGGTCTCCTTGATAATTTTTTCCAGAATCTTACCGGGGAGTGAGGTCAAGCTGATTGACCTATAATTCCCGGGATCTACTTTCCGCCCTTTCTTGAAGATGGGTACCACATTGGCCTTCTTCCAGTCATCAGGTACTTCACCTGAGCATCACAAGTTTTCAAATATTTTTGCCAATGGTTGGGCTATGACACCTGCCAGTCCCTTGAGTACCCTAGGGTGTAATCTGTCCGGACCAGCTGACTTGAAGGTGTTCAGCTTCTCAAGGTGATCCTTCACTAGATCAACACCGATTCACTCTTTGCAGGTTAGTCTAAGCCAGAGCTTTCCAAAGTTTTCATGTTGGTGACACACTTTTTAGACATGCATCATTTCGCGACACAGTAATTCAGTTCCGGGGGAGGGGCCAAGGGAAGCAGACGCTAGTAAGGGAGCTCCGCGGTGCCCTTCTGCAAAATTTTCTGCATTTCGCGCGACACACCTACACACTGCCGCCGACACACTAATGTGTCGCGGCACACAGTTTGGAAAGCTCTGGTCTAAGCTGAGAAACAATTGGACACACATTTACTTTTGATTCAGGAAATGCAGCTGCATGCCTGCAGTGGCTCAGGCCAGGATCTGGGTGGGGCACTAGAATATGCCTCTCTGGCATGTAGCCAGCATGGGCTGTGTGTGTGCTTCCTCTTCCTGCTGCCCCCAAGGTATCTGGGATTTGCAGTCCAGAATTACAGCAGCAAGACTTTGCAAAGTTTGCTCATCACTTCGTCTTTTTGCTTCCAGGTGCCTCTGGGATTTGTGGTCCACAGTTGCAGCCAGCAGTAAGTTTCAATAAGTTTAGCCGCAGGGCAGCTCTGTACTTGGGGGAAGGTGGATTTAATGCCTCCTCCCTGGCCCCAGACCCCAGCAGGGGTTTGCCTGGGGGAGCAGTCCCTGCCTCTTTCCCCCCGCAACAGGCCTTCTTTGCTGGAGCAGACAGTACAGCCCAGCCCAGGGCTGGAAAGCATGCTGGGATACCGAGGGACTCTGATTTAACTTGAACCAGGAAAGGATCTGGGACAGACGTTTCATAAACCAGTTTGACCCAAATCAGTTAAGTCTGATACTACATTCAACCAGGTTTATCTTAAACCAGTTTCAGCCATTTTGAAACTGGTTTATGTGCACTGAGCTTCTGTTCTGTTACAGGTTTAGACCAGTTTCTGATCATTAAATTGGTTTATGTATGTGTAACTTCTGTCCCTAGCCTACATTTCTGGAACCACCAACAGCAAGTGATCATTACTTTGCCTTCATACTTTTAACCATACACTGTCAACCTGTGTTCACATTCTAGTGTGCTTATCTGGAAATATTAGAAACTGTAACAGACCTTTTTTTCCATGTCCCGGGACTGAGTCAATAATTCTACTATGGTTCTTCTATTAGGGTAGATATATACGTTTATAAATGAAATAAGATATCTGTCTGTCTGTCTGTCTATCTAACAGATATATGAATCTATCTAGATACATGAATATCTTAGTGTATGCACACACACACATATAACAATACACACACACACATTATATATAACAATACACACACACACACACACACATACACCACACACACACATATATATAACAATACACACACAGAGAAATGTCATTACTGGTAAATAAATACAAGTTGAATATTGGATTGAACGCTAAAGAATTATATACTCCAGTAAGACTGAAATTAAATACAAAGAGCTTGAAGGATTACCACAGTTTGAAGTTATGATAGATTTAGACAACAAACATACATTAGAAAATTTGCAGAAAGCCATTAAATTGATCCCTGGGAACAAGACATCTGGCAACAACTGTTTGCCCACTGAAATCTACAAATGTGCCAACGACAAATTATTTTGAAAGCTTCATGAAGTTATACTGCTTTGTTGAAAAGAGGAAGTGGTACTACAAAATTTCAAAGATGCTCAGTTTATACAATTGTACAAAAACAAAGGGGATAGAAGTGACTGTGACAACTATAGAGGTAGCTCCCTATTGAACATCATTGGAAGAACTGCCACTTGTTTCATGCTCCCAAGGCTGCCATCTCTAGGTCAAAGAATCTATCCTGAAAGCTGATGCAGTTTTTGCTAAGGATGCTCCACCATTGATATGATATTTTCAGTCAAGCAACTGCAAGAGAAGCGTAGAGAAAAACAAATACCACTGTATATAGCCTTCATAAATCTGACAAAGACCTTCATTTGTTCCCCTCAAATTGTTGGACATCATTCACTCATTACACTAAGGTCTGAAAACAAAGAATCAAACACCTTTGACATTGATAATGCATATTGGTGAAACAGGGGTGTGCTTTAACTCCTATGCTTTTTAACAACCACTTTTCATTCCTG
>NW_005842318.1:215133-218473 GCF_000455745.1 Alligator sinensis
CTTCATGCATTCAGGGACAGCAGTGATGGCCTATATCTTTGAATCAGACTACATGAAGGCTTGTTCAACATTGCAAGTTTTAGAGCAAAAACCAAGATGAAAGAACTGGTTCTCAGAGAGATCCTATTTGTGGGTGGCATGGCCTAGGTGCCCACAGAGAATCTTCCCTGCAAAATCTCTTGATCAGATTTTTTAAAATCATGCAAGAGCTTCAGGATGGCAATGAAGCCTCAAGAAGACTGTGATCATGTACCAAGGGGGGTGAAAGAATCAGTACCTGACATCACTTTGGAGGATAAATTTGTTGGTGTTGTTAAGTTTTTGCCACTTAGGTTCTATGATCAGCAGAAATCTTCACCTTCAGACTCAATTGACTAATCAGAATCAGAAATGTAGCTAAAAATTTTGGGCTATTACAGAAACATGCATGGAATAACAGCAAACTGTCAGCTATGATGAAGATATGAATCTATGAGACTTGTGTGCTATCATTCTTCCTTTATGGTGCAGAAACACGGTCTACGTATACTAGGCATATCAAGAGACTGAACAGCTTCCACATGAGATATCTGCATAAGATTCTGAAAATAAAATGGGAAGACAGAATACCAAACACAGAGATGGAGCGTGCAGGACTCACATACTTAGAAACCACTATCAAGAAGAGGAGGTTGTGATGGATTGGTCATGTAAGAAGAGTGGAAGAAGACAGTATCTCCAAGAATATTTTGTATAGTGAGATTCAAGATGGCTCTAGAAAGCAGGGTCGCACTCTATGGCAGTACCATGATGTGTGCAAAATTATACAAAGTCATTCAACATCAACAGAAAGCTTGGAGTAGCAGGATCCTGTCTTATCTGAAGGGAACATCTGGCACTAGGTGCAGCTCAACATGAAGCGGCTTTGATTTGGAGGATGGAATCAAAGCAAGGAAGAAGAAAGCAGTATGCTTTAAGTTTGAACTCCATCTTATTAGGCAACAATATGGATCCAGGATATGGATCTGTGAAACTTGTAATAAGTTGTGTTGCTCTCAAATTGGGCTTGTTAGCCACAAAGATTCATCAAGCATCTGACGACCTTTTATGTATACATCATGATCCAGAAGATTGATGGTTGCCTTCTCTCTCTCTCTCTTTCTCTTAGCTTATTTAGTTAGTCTATAAAGGTGCATATCTACCCTGCCTTCTGACTGACTTCAGATCATGAATGACATGTGCCCCCAGAGGCTGGGGGTGGGGCATGGCGGCTGCCCGCAGGCAACGTCAGCAGTGTCAGTGGTGGAGGCGTGGCAGCGGCAAGTGGGGAGCTCCCGCAGGCCACCGCAGTGGTGTTGGTGGCGAGCACCGACCAGCAGTTGGTGACCACCAGCAGATGCCACTGGCAGTTGGCAGTGGCCAGCGGCGATTGGCAACTGCCCGCAGATGCTGTTGGCGGTTTCAGTGGCGAGGGGTGAAGTGGTGAGCAGCAACTGCCTGCAGGCACTGCTGGCAGTGTCAGCAGTGGCCAATCGCACAGTGTGTACTGCCAATCTTAGGGGGTGCACATGCATCCATGTGCACCCCTTATGCATCACTAATGCTTCAGACTAACATGGCTAACTATTAGAGTCAAGCTTAGGGTCTCTTCTATTAGGGTCAAGCTTAGGGTTTTTAAATTTAAATAGTTTTTTCTTTGGCTGTTCATTCTCCATAAAGAAGACTATACTAATTTTTTGTTTGTTTGTTGAACTTACTCATATTCATCCAGTCCAATCTTGCCAGGCTCATTCCAACAAAATGCTCATTGACTTTGCTGGGCATTTTGCCAGAGGAAGGTCTGAAGGTGGCTCATTGCACTGCAGAAGGGCAAGGGTGCTCCCTGATTCTAAAGTTTGATCAAAGTCTGCCTTGGCAGAGTAGTTGTACCATATAGTATCTGTTTCTAACGGATCATCTACCTGCTGCCTATCACAAGAGTGTAGCAAGATCTGACCACAACCTTCATACCTGCTCTTCTGCAATGGCAGGAGAGCATGGCATAAAAACTGGCCTTGACAACTCTATAGCCACTAGGGACTTCCTTTTAACAGAAGAATCCCCCACTGGGGAGTTGCAGATGGTTTCCACTCTTGTTATGTTTTCTGAGCAGCACAAAGAAAGCAAGACTGGACAGAGAATCTAATTAGCAGATTTTGGTGCCTACAGTTATTCTTTCAGCTATTGTTTTCACCTGCCGCATGTTAAGCTTTGGAAAAACTGTGTGAAATGTGACATTCTTGCCTCCTGTGACTGTCCCTTCATTTTTATTCTTTTATCTATATGCTAGTCAGACTGGAAAAACTAATTTTGGGTATTCATCTTGGACCATGCTTTTTAACTGAGTTGTACTGGGAGGAGGACACAAATGCTCTGCAGACTACAGAATTATATTTGCTACCCCTTATACTTTTGCCCATTGATCAAGCAGGTTTTTATCCTGTAGGGATAACTGTTCCAGCCCCCCTTTGCTCATTATACTCCTAGGTAGATGGAGACCTTTATACTGTTTTACCAATTGATATTTGTTTAACCACAATTTTGCCATCCTTCACTATGGATAGTAACAAAGAGAAGACAACATAAATAGAAGGTACTGGAGTATCATTTTATTGTTCTTCATGGTTGCTATAATTTATCAAAAATCTTTTTATACACTTGTGCGGGCCGCCTCCTGATCCCATCCATGTCGCCACGTGCGAGCCGGGAGCGATATGCGGACCCGTCTTTGCGCATGCGGGCTGTGGCCAGCAGCCCAGGCACGTGGGGTCAGAGGGGACCGTGCGGCAGGAAGGCACGCACGGGCTAGAATTAGTCACAGACACGTAATGGTTGATTTAAAGATTGTTTACTTACACCAAAGATGGTCGCGGTGCAGGAAGGAAAACTTGCTTGAGTTATAGTTACAGATAGAAAAGATAAGAGGCGGACTAGAGTTCCTTCCCGTGAACACTCTTCTAGCCCATCCGGTTGGAGACTCTAAACCGCGAGCCCGTTGTGCCAACCGAAGAAAGTACTCGAACCAAAAGAGCTCTGAATAGACTCACACGAAGTTTGCTAGGCTCTGTGGAACTTGCGCGCAGGGATTCGAAGCGAAGAGACTCACACGAAGTTTGCTAGGCTCCATGGATCTTTTGTGCACAGGGAAGAGGGCTACGTCGAGGATTGCGCTCGGTGATGGGGAGAGGCTAGAGGCTGATCAGACCCCTGTTGCCTGCTTTAAGCGCGCTGGGTCCAATAGGCTCTGCAGCGCTTAGAGATCTTCACAAGACGTGAAGTCTCCTCCTCCTGGTGTTCGTGGAGTCCTCCAACTTGGGCGGAA
>NW_005842318.1:221451-235288 GCF_000455745.1 Alligator sinensis
ACTCTTTGCAACGAGCATTTCTGTGCTGCAACAAAGAAATGCACCCTGCAAAGAAAGCTACTGGTGGTGGGAATTCTTTTGCACCGGGGTTCTCTTTTGCAGCAGAAAACCACCGTGCAAAGAAGCTGCAATTTAGCGGGAACAATTTAGCAGTGCCGAAGCACTCACAAAACAAAAATCACACCCTTGGGTTGTGACAACACTTATAATTTATGTTAAGTGAAATATTTTGTTTGTGCAAGAGCTGTGTGGAGGTATGCAATCTTGCCTGAAACTCTGCTAACTTACCTCAACTTATTGTCTTCTAATCAAATATTTTGAACTGTCAACTAATTCAATTTCTGAAAGACTTACTGTGATGATCCTATTTTGTAATTTTCTCATTACATATAGTAAAGCAAAATCTATGATCCTCTAAATACAGGTGATAAAGAGCTGCTTGAAAGTTTTGAATCCACCAAACATAAAATCAGAAGTTTAATCTTAGATACATTTTATTTTCAATTTAGTGGAATTTCTCCATATTTTTTTTGGTAAGGACCCCTTTAAGGAATTATTTGAAAGCTGATTTTTTTATCTGCTGAAGGTGTGTGCTGAGAATAACAAAACTGTCCTTTTAAGATTTTTGGGATCCAGGTTCATTTTGGGGGCACAGATCAAGGAATAAGCATAAGCAGGCTCTTAAGCTTTTGACCCTGCATACTAAATGAGGTAGATCACATAGACCGGGGGTGGGCAAAATATGGTCCGTGGGCTGGATCTGGCTTGCAGCTTCCCCCACAGTGCTCCACATGAGGCCAAGCCCCACCTGCTCCCACTGAGGCAGCCTACATTGTGCTCCCACCTGTGCTTCCCAGCCTGGACCCCAACCAGCACGCACAGCTTCTGCCAGGGCTGTTCCTGGTGCTGCTGTACTCCTCTCGCCTCCAGTGGGAGCCACCCAGCTGAAGCTCCCCCACATCCAGAGTGGCACAAGAGGGGCAGGAGTAGAAGGAGGAGCCACTGCTGGAGGTGAGGGGAGCAGAGCAGCACCTAGCCAGCTGCAACTACACCAGGTACAGCCCTGCTGGAAGCTGCACACACTGGCCAGGACCGGAGCCAGTGGGGCTGTTTTGCTCCCCTCGCCTCCAGGGGCAGGTCCTCCTCCCACTCCTGCCCTTGCTGTGCCACTCCAGCTGGGGGGAGCTTCAGCTGGATGGCTCCTGCCTCAGCACATGAGGCTCCAGCTCCTGGCTACCTTCTACCCACTCTGCCCACCTGGCATGATGAGCAGCCACCTGCAGGTGGACGGTAGCTGGGAACTGCACCTGGAGCCCTGCACACTGGGGCAGGAGCCACCTAGCTGAAGCTTCCCCTACAGGTGCCTGCAGCAGTGCAGCAAGGGCAGGAGCTAGGAGGAGGAGTGGCTGCCAGAGGTGAGAGGAACAGAACAGCCTCACTGGCCCAGGCCCTAGCCAATGCACGCAGCTTTTGGCAGGGCTGTTCCCAGTGCGGCTACAGCTAGCCAGGTGCGCCTCTGTACCCTTCACCTCCAGCCATGGCTTCTGTTCCTGCCACTGCTGTGCCACTCTGGGTGAGCAGGTGGGTGCGAAGCTTCAGCAGGGCGGCTCCCGCTGGAGGAAAGGGGAGCAGAGCAGCACCTGTCTGGCTGCAGCTGCACTGGGAACAGCCCTGCCCAGGTGTACTCTGCTGCGTGTGCCCCCTGCCTCCTTGTCTCCCCTCACCACTGGCTGGCTCCCAGGATCTAGCACCCAGGCGGACCCCCAATATACATGTGCGCATGCCCCCCCTCCCCGCTCCCTACAGGGCAGGGCATTCAGGAAGCAGATCATGGCTCAGCCTGGGTCCTGACCCTGAGCTGTCACTGCCCTGCGATCCAGCCCCATGATCCCAGCCTTACCTGCCCATCTCACTCTCAAACACTGCTCTCTGCCTGCCCAATGCCCCCTAGGGAGGTTTGGTGCATTGTTGCAGGGGAGGCAACCCCATAGGGAGTTGTGTTGGGGGGAGGGAGGGGGTGGTGCTGACTTGGCCTGCGACAGCTCATCAGAACTTCCTATGTGGCCCTTGGGCCCAAATAATTACCCACCCCTGAAATAGACCAATCATGTATACAAGCAGAGTTGCCTTTCCTTATAAGTCATGTTTTTGAGACCTCTAATAATTTTTGTTGCTCTCCACTGGACTCTTTTCAGGTTGTCTCTGCCTTTCTTAAAGTGAAGCACCCAAGCCTGGAGGTGAGGCTTCACCAGTGCTGAGTGAGTGGACTGGAAGAACCACATCCCTTGGCTTGCACGTGACACTTTTTCTTAATACCTTCTTGTATGCTATTGGCTTTTTTTTTTTCTTTGCACAATAGTTGTACACTGACTCATTCAGCTTGCAGTCCACTATAACCCCCAGGTCCTTTAAGGTAGTGGTCCATTAAAACCTACCATTACTGAATCCCAGCCAGTTGTTCCTTAATTTTTATTTGTGCATTTGATTGTAATTGCCCTTACTGAATATCATCTAATTAATTTCAGATAATTTCTCCAGTTTATAAAGACTATTTTGAATCCTGCTCCTATTTCCAAAGTGTCCCAGCTTGGTGTCATCTGCAAACTTATTAAATGTGTACTCAATTCCATTCTCCAAGTCATTAATGTAGATATTAAACAGTAGTGGCCCAAGAACAGACCCCAGGAGAATCCCACTTGACACTTCCTCCAAGTTTTACTTTGAGCTCTTGCTGACTTCTCATTGAGCAGGATGATTCATCCAGTTATGAACCTACCTTAGGCTGGTTTATGTGGACTGTATTTCCTTAGCTAACTAATGAGAATGTCATGGGAGACTGTCAAAAAACCTTACTGTGTATCTTAGAGCAAGATGGCAGTGTAGGTTCATGTGAGTCTAAGTTTATTGTTCAGTGCGAACAGACCTGTTGCAGTATAGAATCAAGGGGCTCCTATACACATGCAGGGAGGCTGCTCTGGCATTCTGTAATTGCAGTGCACTGGAGCAGACTCAATTAATCGAGTCTGCTGGAGCATGGTAATTACCACGGTCCAGGAGACTCCAGCATTATATGTATCAGTATCCCTGCGCTGAAAAAATGGCAGCGGGGAGCTTTACAGCTCATTTAATGAGCTTTAGTTCAAAGCACCCCACTGCCATTTTTCAGTGGAGGAACACTGATACATATGGTGCTCTGGGTGCTTTTAATAAGCATGGCTCTCAGAGCTGTGCTAATTAAAGCCCCCCCTCCACCTCTCAGAATGTGTCTGGGAGATTCTCAAAATGGATTTTGAGGGATTGAGACATAAAAATCCAGTATGCATTTAGAGTGGTATTTGAATGCAACAAATGAGAAGTTTTAGCTTAAAGACAGTCTACTCTAGTGTTGAAAAGTCAAGGGGTTCTCAAAGTCTGTTAATCCACTGAGGAAAATATATTATCTAACAGTTTCCATCTTTATTTCTCATGTTTTGATTATAAAATTATCACAATAACCAAAAATAAAGCACAGGCAAGTGCTTTCATAGTGTTTATAATTATAAACACTATGACATTCTTTCCACTGTACACTTTTACTTTCTGTAACAAAACTGGGAGAGAAAAGGAAGGAAAATAAGCAACAGATGACCTATTACTGCAAATCTTAGAGGAAATCATCTTTTGAATGGCATATCAATGCAGAAAAATTTTCCACTACTAAGAATTTGAAGGGTAGTTTTTATTGGACTATTTGTTCATGTACGAAGAATGTTCAAATAACAGATTCAATGCCAAAACACACACAGTACATATAAAATCATAATTGGCAGAAATAAAAAAAATAAAAAACACAAGTAAAATATTTTGCTTTCCATATAAACTGAAAAACTTTAATTACTTTCATAATTCAACCTTGTTTGGAAAGTGGTCACATGCGCCAACATCTGAATAGTCTATATAGTATTCATTCAGAAAGGCTAGACACTTAGCATGAACTCAGATGTGTTTGAGTAAGTGAGAATTTGCTATTGGATTTAATAAAGATTTCATCCAGGATTTTGAGAATGGATCACAGAGTAAACAAAATCTACTTGATATTTCAAAATAGATTCATCTTGCTTTGCCAGGTTCCTTTCTTTTCCTAATTAATTCAGTAATTGGGAATTGTAATATAACTAAAGGAACTGACTTACCTGCTCTAGTAATGGTACTTTATTTACTGGTATGTTCTGGAGTAAGAGGACATTTTGAATTTGGAGGCATGAATTTAAGCCTCATATTGGGCTTTCTCTGAAGGCTGCTTACAGTTGAGCTATCTGTGAAAAATAATGGGTGCCACATCAAAGTCTAGAATGTCTTAAACACATTTGCCCAATGGGCCCCTTAGGCTCACATGGGCCTTTCACCTTTTATGACCCTGAGTGTAAAAATCACTCGTCATTTTACCAAGTGTTATATCTGTTTCCCATCACAGTTGCTCTACCTCTTAAGATCTTTGGCTCCAATCTTGCTACCCCTGAAGTCAAGGGGTATTTTTCCACTAGTTTCAATGGGAGTAGGACTCAGTACTTTTTCCTTATCTCTGTCCTAACTATTGTTTCTTTTACTCCATCCCATCATGTGTGTTATGTCCTTACAAACTAGTTGTTGCCTGTGATCCATGCAGTCTTTGTAGGTCCACATCTTGCAAACTTTAGCATGTGCATAAAATCATAGACTTCATATAAAGTACATTACCTTAGGAATCATCATTTAAGAAGGGTATTGAAATCTTTGGATGCATTGAAATGTAGATCACAGATACGAAAACATTTATTACTATTGTGTATGGCATTAGTGAGCTCATTATTGGATGCTGTATCCAGTTCTCATGTTCACACTAAGTGATGAACTAAGTGGAATGCTGATAAACTAAAAAAGTTCATAAAAGAAATATGAGAATGAACTTGGGTCTAGAAACCCATCCTCAGTGTGAGAGACTAAAGAAGTTCTATCTATTCAACTTAAAAAGAGAGAAGGTTTAGCAGCAATTTGATCATGGACTAAAAGCATATCTATATAGGGAAAGTTTCTAATTGGCACAGACTCTTAAATCTTCCAGCCAGAGGCAGAAGAGAATGCAGTGGCTGGAAGACGTAACTGGACAGATTCACTCTAGGAATAACGCGCATGCTATTTTCTTGTTAAACTACAGGTTATTAACTGCAGGAACAACTTACCCAGGGGCATGATGAATTGTCCCTCATCTGAAGTCCTGAAATGAAGGTTGGGTATCTGTAAAAGACAGGCAGGAGTATCACCTGAAATTATTTGGGTTGATGCTGATAGCACTTGCTGAAATGCTGCAGGCAGGCTCAGTGGGGATCAAACTAGGTGATCACTCTGGTCTCTTTCTGCCTTTCAAATCTATGAAGTCTTCATACATTTGAGGCCTTAGTGCCTCCTCTATCCTTTCCATCCTTTGGATTGCCCTTCTCCACTGGCAACACATAGGTGGTGCACGAGGGTGCACGTGCACTGTGAGATAGGCCATGCATCCCCTGGAAGTGCCAGCCACGAAACAGGAAGTGCATTTCTGGTTTCGCTGGTTATGCCGATCAGCCACTGGGAGAATCCCTCTCCTCCCCCCCAGTTGACGATCGGCTGCTGAGGGACAGCGCCCCCACCCCGGTTGACGGTGTGGTGCCTCTGCAAACTTGGGAGGCACCAGTCACCCATGCCCTTCTCTGTGCTCTAGCTCTCTTGTCATCTTCTTACATGCTGGGGACTAGAACTGCTCTCCAATCCCCTATTCCAGACGAGAAGTTTTCCCTGTATCCATTCTTCTTTGCAAGTGTCCATGCTGTTAACCCCTAGCTGTTTCACTCATTCCTAGAGATTCTTGGGCTCATTGCTTTCTGGATGCCCAGTAGTGTAGATGAAGGATACCTGTGCTGTATGTTTCCTCTGCTCAAGGTGGCTGGTTTTGCAGGACCAGTATGGAATATCTTCTCTTCCATGCAATATGCTCCTCTAATCTTTCCAATACAACGGTTGGCTTGGGTCTGGTCCTTTAGTGCTGCTCATTGGTCAGGTGCCATGTCCAAGAATTGTGCGGGTTGAGCAATACTTCCTGACCCGGGCTTTGTAAACCCTGCCACCCTGGACAAACACAGAAAGGTGCAGAAAGGAGCTAGATGAACTCTTTTGGTAGGGAATGGAGGGTGGGTAGCAAAGGCAGTAGTAGAGCTACAAAGTGTTTTCAGGAACTAGCAAGTGCAGCAGGAGTAGGCAGGAAAGATACTCACATTGCCCAAGGAAGGGGAAAGCACCGAGAAACTGAGAAGATGTTATGAGGAGGAGGGAAAGCAGTGGAGGCAGGAAGGGGGCTGAGCTGAGCCTCCTGTATGGAAGACTGCTCCACACTTGACTTCAGCATGTAGGACAGAAGGGGCCCTCATTCCATCCCTTGTGGGCTCGGGCTTCACCTGGTCATTCAGTGCACCACCACGAACCGTGGCTGGGAGGACAGCCCCAGCATCACTGCCTGCCCCTCATTCTGTGGCTGTGTAATCCTGAGGATCATAGATCAAACAGAACCCTGCCTCACTCCTTTTTTTTTTTTACTCTTTCCATGGAACAGTTGGAAACACTGTCGGAAGATGCTGGAAAGAAAGATCCTCCCACACTGGAAGAAATGGGGGGTGATACAGGTATGTATGGGGAAGTTACATTGGCTAAATTAGGTGATGTATTCAAGGTCATGCAGGAAGTCTGTGCCCTACCCTAACACACACCTTCATAGCACACATGGCTTATTCACTCTGCTTGTAGACTCCATTTCAGCTAAGTGCAATGGCTGAGTGATTACAAGACTGGACTGGAAACTGAAAGGTGTTTTCCTGTACAAGATCAACTCCTGTCCACAGGAGGGATGTTGGAGAGAGAGGTCAGCCAGCCGAACCAGCAGGTAGTGCCACAAAGGGCCCGAGAACTCCTTGAGATAACTTGGAGATGCCACCTAGCAAGGGTGGGGAGTTAAAGCCAGCAGATAATGCCATTTGGAGATGGCAGCAATCTCCACCTGGAATCACAGGTAATCAGAAGGCCGCTGGAATCACCGGTGTTGACACGTTGTTGTCAGAGCCAGTAGAGTGAACAATTTTCTGAGTCTCTAGCTACAGCAACTGGGGTTTAACTCAAGCTCTTTAAGCGGAAGAGCAGCATGGCACAGCTGCCTGAGGGGAGCAAACACCCAGGACTGAGGACCAGTCTGTCTTTGCCTGGCAGCAGGGAGAGATGAAGGGAATATTAATGTCCCTGACCCCTGCTAGGCATGGCTGGTGAATTCAGACTGGGGGGGTGGGTAGAGAGGCACACAGGGGGCGGGGCAGTTGCAGCTAGCTGAGAGTGGGTGGTTGGGTTTCCACTGTTTCTCTCTTACTTACAGTCTCCAGCATTTAAGGTCTATGTAGTTGTAATTAGAGGCTGTACCCCTATCCTGTGTCTGGCACTTGGTTTTATCATTTGGTTACTTGGGGCACCTATAGATATGCAGCAATGCTGCTCCAACATACTGTAATTACAGCGTGCGGGAGCAGACTCCAGCGTCACATCTGTCAGCATCCCTGCACTGAAAAGTGGTGGTGGGGGCACTTTAACTAAAGGTCTTTCAGTGAGCTGTAGTTAAATTTCCCGCATCACCATTTTTTAACATGGGGATACTAATGCATGTGACACTCTGAGAGCCACTCTAACTAAAGCACTGCACCCCCCACACTCCCAGAGCACGTGTATAAACACCCTTGGTTTTGTCACTTGCACTGCTGGACAGCTTGCACTCACTACATGGACTTGGACAGAACTGTCCCCTTTCTGGTCAGACTAGCCCGCCCATTGTCCAGGATGGGATTCTCTTGTACTGTTCTCTCCAGCCTCTGGCACTGGGCACAGTCAGAGATGGGATACAGGATATGCTAGACCAGGGGTTGTCAACTGGGGTTACATGTAACTCAGGGGGTATGTGCAGGCAGATGGGGATGGAGCGCCACCCTGCACTGCCCCATGCCACCACCTCCCAAGAACTGGGTCAGGGGGTGGGGTGAGGGCAGTGGCTCTCCTCTGCGAGCTGCACAGGTGCTGAGTGGACGCAGTGGGGGGAGCGGCCACTGCCACCATCCACCACCCCACTCCACCACCACTTACCACCACCACCCCCCACACCACCAGAAGTGTACCCAGAAGGCATACACTCCTTTAAAAAGGTTGAACCCCCTGTGCTTTATAGACTATATGATGAAGGGGCTGCTATGGGTAGGGGATGAGCCCAGCTGGGTGGGGAGGGTGGGGCAGACAGTGAGCTCATAGAGATGCCTTGGTAGAATATCAGGCATTCGGCCAGAGAGACCGTGACCTCATAGAGGGCTGACATCAGCCTGCAGGGCAAGTTCCAGAACCCCAGGCCAGGGGCTCAGACCTGAACAGACCTTCATGGTGGCAGGTCTCTCTGGCTGAAGCTGATACAGGTAAGGGAGAATATGATTCCTATTTCTGGTCCCAGGGCCATCTCTTTTATCTGTCCATCCCTCCTGCCCCACAGGTGCCCCCCCTACCAGAAACTCTCAGGTTTCAGCCAAGTGGTGCAGTTGGGCCCCTCTCTCTGCCTGGTCCCCAACCCTTCCTTGTGGTTAATGAGGTCAGGGTTCTGGCCCTTCTCAGTCACAGTCTGTAATTTAATATGGTAGTAACTTTGGAGTAAAAGCCAGTTGTGAGCTGTGCCAAATCTCAGCCAGTTCAGGCCCCCTGGAATAGTTGGCCTCAGGACAAAATACTCAGTTGTACCCTTTTGATGGGTGGGGAGCTTTGATCCCCATATTCCCCTGCAGCTCTGTCTGTCTCTCCAGCTGTCTGTCACTCTGACTTGGGTCCTGCTGCACTGAAAACAAAGGGGCTGCTCCAAGACTCAGCCACTGGAGATAAAGCGCACACTGCTGCATACCCAACAAGAGCTCCCCCCACCACTCCTCTGACTCCCACAGGGGGCCTTTCCTCCCTGCTCTAATTCTCTCTTCCCTTCTCTTCCTGCCACTTCCCTATTCCTACACCTGAATAGGATCTGGGGGGAGGTAGTAAAGGACTGGGATTCTCCTCGGGTTCCTTCCAGGGAGGGCTCAGGTGGGTGGCAGAAACTCAGGGTCAGGAAGGAGAAGGGTGGGGCAGGAGGAGGAGGAGGGGTTTGAGGAAGTCAAGCATGGGGCTAGGGCCTCTGTGTCTCTGCCTGACAAAAGCAGTGCAAGTGGGGGGGACGGGACTTTTGGGGGTGTCTTTTATTGGACCAGGTATAACATTTGGGAGCCATGTTAGACATGGCACAGAAGAAGGGCACTTGGTACCCAAGAAATTCTCTAACTAAGCAAAAAAACTGTGACTGGGACTGGGAGAAAAATGTGACAGAAAAATTAGAAACTGAAGTGGGGAATTCTTTCCCACCTGTACGGTGGTCCAAGAAAAGATGTCCTTAAAATCACCTTGATCCTTGCATATTGACCAGACCATTATGACTATAACAATACTCCAACCCTACTGGGAGGAAGGATATGGCTTTTATTCAAATGTGACAGACATAGGCAATCATGGGATGGAGCATTTGATGCTAGGAGACAATGGCCAGGTGGTTGCTTAGCGCAAGGTGATTGTGATCCAATTACATTACATACTGCCAAAGAGAGGAGAGATTAAACCTGTAATTATATGGCCATGGCATCACATCACAAGATCGTTGTTTCTAATCATCTAATCCCTCCAAGTTGAAGATAATGAGGAATACAACTGATAGGAGCAAAACATTACAAAAAATACAAATGGAAGTGGAAAATCCTAGGGGAATAGTTCATCATGTGGCCAAAGAGCCATGACTCCACAAAGAGAAATCAATATTGTCTCTAAGCCCCACTGCATTCAGCAAGAAATAAGGACCAAGCAGCAGTACATGGCAAAGAGAAAAGGGGGCAATAAATGGCACTTGATAGAAATTAGGAGTGGTTTCTGCCATCTGAGTTGACTCAGGAACTGACAGCAACAATGGGTTGTCCACCTCTCTGTCTACCAGTCTAGAGAGAGAGAGGGGAAGTGGGGGAGGGCACATTTTATGAGTAAGGCTCACAGAAAATTTCTGACAGCAGAAGAGTGGGAAGACTCGTGGATATTCAGGTCTGTCCCAGGATCTGGACAGGGGTGCACTCTAGTGATCCCAGGGCCCTGTGCCCATTCTCTCTCCCCAAGAAACCTGACCTCTGCTTTTGGGTCCCTCTGACTTGGTCTTGTCCCAGTTCCATTTTTCCTCATTCTTGGCTCTTGCCAAGCATCCAAACACTCAGTTGGATATCTAACATCCCGCTGTAAGGCCTTACTATAAAATGTGTGGAAAAGGTGACTTAGAACATCTCCTAGAAAAGAGAGATATGGAGCATGGTCATAAGGGAAAGGCTCATACGGGAAAGGTGCATTGTTTTACTCTCATTGTGCCTTCAGAAAGATTGGATGTGGCCTGTGTTAATCATCAGCAATACACTCCACTGAAACAGTATGCAAACCTCCAAGCTATAGTTCACAAATGGTATTAGCAACTTCTTGGAATCTGTTAAAAAATGCTACAATCATTTTAGTAAAAAGAAACTCAGGTAAAGGAGCGGGTGGAGTAGGAATTGATTGCAGCAGAAGTGATATTAACCAACCGTATACATGTTTCTCAGTAGATTTAGCCAGGGGTTACGTGAATTACGAAAAACTCAAAAGCTTCTTAGAAGAAAAACCGATGGATGGACAGAGAAAACAACAGAGCAAAAAGAAAGAACATATGCATCATAAAGCAACGAAGGTTAGAAACAAAACTACAGTACTGTGTGTGTGTATGTGTATGTATGTATATGTATATGTATGTATGTATGTATATGTATCATATATATGTTAGCGAGGTAATCGGTAAATGGCTAGAGTCAATACAGGTTTCCCTCAGTTTATGCTGTACATGCATTCCTGGAAAACTGTGCATAACTTGAATTCTCATAAAGAGAACCCATTTTACAATGTAACAGATAGGGATACGTTCCAAGACTTTGACTGTACTGAACTCCAGACCAAATTCTACCACTTTTGCAAAACAATTTTGGTACTTGCCAACAGGAGACAGTACACACAAGCACAGGGCACTATCATAATGGGGATGGCAACTACAGAAACACTTGTCACAGACAACAAGCTAGGATCTCACATCCACACAGGAGACTATATTTTGGCACACATCACTCCCACAATGCACTGCACAAAGCAGCTGACTGCAGGCTTCCACCACAATGATTGCTTAAGAGTGACTTTACCTCACATATAACAAAATTTTGGTATAAAAAGGGTCATCGCATAAGAGCAAATTCACATATACAGAACCCACATAAAGTGTGGGAAACCTGTAGTAGCTCATGGATTTGCTGGCAATTCTATTTCAAATTTCCTAAAGAAGATGATGGCAGCTCCAATCGAACAACATGCACATGCTTTATTTCAAGAATGTCTGGGATCCCAGGGAGCTCAGTAGGACTGCTCCCAAGATTGTTCCTTAGCAAGTCACATCAATGTTTGCAGGATCATGGTACAGCACAGAAGGAAACTGGACCCAGTCGGTATTTAAATTTGAAGAGCAGAGCTCTATAACGCTTGAAGGTCCTGATCTCCATGTATTGTCTCCACTGTTGTCTCTGTCTTTTCACTAAAATGGTTATGTACCTCAGGCAAAGCTCTGGCTACACCAAAGTCAACATAAGAACTCCCATTTAATTCAGTAGGGCCAAGGTTTTACCTTTACTCACCTCCAGATCTGGGTTTTTATAGCAGAGTCTGGGACACACTCCTAGACCTGCAAGCAGTTTGCACTCAACATTTAGGACTATCCTAGAATTTATTGTTTTTCATGTCAGGTAATCAGCAGCCTAGATTTGTGCCAATTGCTAATAAAGGCACAAACAAAAAAAGATCATCCTATCAGGTAAGAAGTCAGGGCATGGGGAGATGTCACAAGTGGAAGCTGATGATGTCAAAACTGAAAGATAAAGTGCAACCTGCCATGACCTGTATTGTTGTGGAGGAGTCACCAAATGTACTGATGAAGGTAAGTGAACTAGGAAACAAGTGAGCAGGATATAATGCTAGAAGATGTGCTGTATTGTGATTGGTTGTGTGACAGATACTATTTACACCAAGGGAAACAACAGAGGGACAAAACTATAAAAAGCACTACAGCCTGGTGGCCACAGAGTAGTAGATAGTAGCTTTGACCCAGTTCTGCTATGTGTAAAAAGTGGGGGAAATTCTGTACCTCCTGCACTAGGGGTAAGGGTGTTAATTAGTAACAGGCTGTGCAGTCCTTGAAAAACATAAAAGCTGCACAGCAGACAGAGTGTTTAGATGCCTCATCCTGAGAGAGCAGGGAGCAGCACTGCCCAGGGAGAATGCAGCTTTTGAGTTTTGGTGCAAGATGGAGAAAATATCTGCAAATTAATTTTTTTTTTTCCCATAAGGAGAAGTGAGCTAGTTGAGAAGTGCTTTCTCAGGGAGGCGGGGAGACAGGGGGGAGGGTTAGAGACCATCCCAATGCCAGGCCTCAGCACCTGTTCAAATATGGAACATGAAGTGAGATTTCCTGTCATTTTGCACTCAGCATGTGGCAGTCTCTGGACACAGGGCCCGTTCCACAGCATGTGTCCAGAGGTGTATCCGACTCCTAGCCCCCCGGCACTTGTAACAGGGTAACCTGGCAAAATTAGGTCATCTCTAGGCTCATGTGGGGGAATCCTGGCCTGCTGAAATCAGTAACAAACCTCCCCTGGGCTTCAAGATGATCACAATTTTCTTCCATGGTCTTCAGACTGCATGTCGGCCCTTCAGAAACAAACTCAAGAAGAACCAATGCTTATCCTAGTTTGTCCTTCACTGGCCTTTCTTGAACTGGCTGTTTTTTTATTTCCTATATTTGTTCTGTTAGATTTATATCCCACCCTATCCAAAAGGCTCTGGTGATACATGTCACTTTTCATGGCGGGGCTGTTCTTGTTTATCCTAAAAGGTTGAGTCGCACCCAGTAGGCAGCTGTTGCCATGTGCAGAAGGGAGAATGCAGGAATTAATTAACACATTTAATGTCCTTTCTCATTTGTTCCTGCTACAGAAAAACATGACCAACGAAATCACTGATGAAATTACCAATATAATGACAGTGTGTGGCTGAGGTAACAGACATCATATATCCAGCAATAATACAATATCAAGATAAAAAAATAGCTGAGAGAGACATGGGAGTTGAGGAGGCCAATGCCAAGAAGTTTGTCTTCAGAGGCAGAAAGAGAACACCCAGCAGATTACCAGGATGTGTGAAGAGAGGGAGCAGAGGAGAGCCAACACCACTGTTTTCACAAGAGTCACCTGGCCTGTCTCCAACAAGAAGGCCACTGTCTCTACGCAGAGAGTGTTGGGCAGAAAATCTGCCAGAGCCTGAACCAGCAGCGGCACTTCCCCATCGCGCTGACAGTATTTCTAGTTTTTGCAGAACAAGCACATGCATGGGAGCTGAAGATGGCAAATTGCAAAGCTATCGCATTAGGGAAGATATTTCTCCTGACTGCAAAAAAGATCGCCCTAAAACAGGCATATTTAGAAAATTATTTTCATTAACCAATGTCCAGGGAAGAGTGCCAGGTTATAAGGAACAAGTGCAATGGGAAGGACAAATGCCAAGGCAGCGTCAAGTACCTGACTTTCTACAACCCACATCAGTGGGCATCAGGAAGCTGAATTTTTGCACAGGAGCTCTGGGGCTCAAACCTACATCCACC
>NW_005842318.1:238219-244415 GCF_000455745.1 Alligator sinensis
TTTTGTTTGCAGAGACCTAACAAATAGACAAGATATTTTCGCTCATAAAATAGCAGCTTCAATAGCAAAAGAAGTAGCCAAACCTGACTTTCAAGCCAATTCAGAGGAGGAGACATTGCCTACTTCATCTTCAACAACAGAAAGTATTAAGATTATTGAATGACTCCCTACTGATCTTGGCATGATAATGAAGATCCCAAAACCAACTTTAAACCCATGTATTCCTGTGGTACCCATGGCTACTGTAATAATTGAAGAACTCTCCGATGCCCCCTTAGTGACAGTCCACCAACACTGAGCCAAGCTGTGATGAACCCAGACAAAATTGCTGACTAAGTGTCTGTTAGTGCAGAGCCCAAAACAGGGAGTTCTGAAGAGGCAATCCCAGGGTCAACTGCAAATGAGACCCCAACAGAGACAGAGGAGTTGCCTGTGAAAAGAATCCCTCATATTACTGTCAAATACGTACCCATTTCTTCAGACTTGGTGTCTGATTACTTACAAGTGATTTCCATAAAAGCAGAGCCTCTTGAGGAACTGCAAGAAGCATTCGTTGCTCAAACTGGGGATGGCCTAAGAAACCTAAGAGCATCGCTGGGTGAGAAGTGCCTTGAAGATGAAAGCTTGAGATCCAAGGCACAGAGAAAAGACGACAGTCTGGGTAACATAGGACAATGAGTTGTAAGACCAGGGGAGGTAAGTGGGAAGAATAAGGCTGGGGGCAATCCTGTTTTGTGAATGCCATTTTGCTGTAACTGGCCCTTTTAAGGTGTTCACGTGGTATTGAAAGCCCCTGTACTGTGAATGCTGAATGCTCTTATAAAGGTGGTGGACCATCTTCTAGAGAGCCTGCAGTGGGCCATTGGTGTGGAGGATTCTGGGTTAATGGTCAGTAAATTCACCGATCTTGAATCTACTCTCTTTCCAAGAAATCTGTCTGGGGATAAGAAGAAGGCTGATATCCCTTGGGTTAAGCATATGGACAAGACAGCTACAGCTCTCTGCTTTGCTTACTGATGGCAGAGACTGGTTCAAAGGCTGCTGCTTTTCAAGCCAAAAGGGCCATTTGATCACTAGGAAGAGAAGACCAGGTGTGGCAGTATGAGGGGCTTTGCCTCCCCTGAAAGGCTTGGGTCAAAATTAGGGACTGATAAATATGGGGCTGTGGTGTGGGTGTCCGGAGTGGTGAGGGACGATTTCAGGACCTTGTTCTTCATAGAGCTGCAACTCTTGTCCTCTTTCAAAGTAAAGCAGAGAAGGTGTGTAAGAAATTATTTTGCTTAGCCCAATTTCTGTGCTTTGGATGGCTCGGACAATGGTCCCAAGAGTCCTGCTGCCCAAAATAAGGATATCAGACACTGAGTATAAACCAGGCAATGAGTGCAGGTAACCCAGACGTGAAAGCAATGACAGGTAACCCAGACCCAGTTTATTTAGCAACCCATGGGATTGAGTATTTGGGTCTCATCACAACACCAGAGTTTCTATTTAGAGAGCGGGAACTGACCAGCTTGTGATACAGACATGTTCATGTGTGAATTGATTTAAAAAAACCCTTCATTTGTGACCTCGCTAGAGCCCTGATTCAGGAAAAGACTAAGTACAGAAATCTGACCGGAGTCAACAGAAGTGCTCACAGGCTTCAGTGATTTGCAGTGTTTGGGCCTAGGACAGAGAATGTCAGTATTTGCATAACTTGAAGCCTGAGCTAGTGACTAATTGGAATTAATGGCACCATCGTTCTTCAGTGAAGCACAGAGATCAGGTGAATGTATGAGATTTGCACTTTTTTTTAGGGTTTTATTTATTTCCCCTAATGTCTTTATAATTGTCTGTAATTTCTTTAATTCTTTCATTCCTTTAATCTCAGTGATCATTTGGATGGTGAAAGACTGTCTCAAAAGTACAGTGTACTAGAGAACAGTTATGCTACCAGTGTGGGGGATTTCTCCAGAACAGACTTTTTCTGGCAAAGGAAGGCATGTTTTAAAGAGAAGCTCTTCACACTTTCCACATGGTTTTCATTCTGTCTGGCAATACCCTACACAACCTTCCATAGAGAGACACTCCACTGATAGCCTACAAAATGAATCCAAAGCTGTACCTAATCTGTGGGTTTTGAAGAACCAGCTCTTTCATATGGATTGCTGTGTGGATTGCTGTTAAGACAGCACAATGGGGCCCTTGCTAATACGCACTAGGCACTACACAAACATGCCCCAGAGGTAGCACCAAAATACATCAAAACATAGAAAAACTTCCTCCAGAAAAAAGAGAGCATGCACTGGTTCTTCCTATGCATTGGGCATGGCTGTGTGCTTCAGTTCTGCATCAGGGATCAGCACAATGAGGAACGCAGCATGTGCTCTGCATAAGCTGTCCCTCCCCCGAAATGGAAGCCAGGTGCTGTGTGCGCATCAGTAGGCTCACCCAAGAGCGAGAGCTGACTGGATCCAGCCAACACCACACCAATGGGTGGTAACATTGCATCAGTTTGGGAAGGCAGCATGCGCAGAAGCAGGCATAGTGTACCTCACCGCAGCACTCCCTGCTGAGGTACAATGCAGTCTAGACAGGCCCATTAGAACAACAGCTTGCAGGACACTACTTTGCAGTGATGCTAAAACAACAGCTAAAAACATGAGTCATAAAAGTAGAAATGAGTTGCAGGTGAGCTGACTGTGGATGTGTTTTTGTTAATAGGGATTTACGCTGACGGGTGCCAGACCTTGGATATAGAAGACTCTTCCTACATGTCTGAGGTAAATATCTTGTAAAACCTTCTGTAACAGACCCCCCAGGAAGCTGGACCACAAAAGGTCTCTTGCATTCGAGTATCTGCTCTGTAATCTCTGCACAGAGGTTGCCTCTAGCCATGCAGTGGAGTCTGTTGCCCAGCCCCTCACCTAAAGTCCCCCTAGCTACTTTGCTCATTGCTTTCTGGATGCCCAGTAGTGTAGATGAAGGATACCCGTGCTGTGTCTTTCCTCTGCTCAAGCTGGCTGGTTCTGCAGGATTAGTATGGAACGTCTTCCCTTCCACACAATCTGCTACCCTAATCTTTCCAATACAATGGGTAGCTTGGGTCTGTTCCCTTAGTGCTGTTCAGGGAGATGCTAAATGGCACATTTCATTGGTCAGATGCCATGTCCAATAATTGTGTGCGTTGAGCAATACTTCCTGACCTAGGCTGTGCAAGCCCTGCCACCCTGGACACACACAGAAAGGTGCAGAAAGGAGCTAGCTGAACTCTTTTGGTCGGGAATGGAGGGTGGTTCATTGGTCAGGTGCCATGTCCAATAATTGTGTGCGTTGAGCAATACTTCCTGACCTGGGCTTTGCAAGCCCTGCCACCCTGGACACACGCAGAAAGGTTCAGAAAGGAGCTAGCTGAACTCTTTTGGTTGGGAATGGAGGGTGGGTAGCAAAGGCAGTAATAGAGCTATGAAGTGTTTTCAGGAGCTAGCAAGTGCAGCAGGAGTGCAGAAAGGTTCAGAAAGGAGCTAGCTGAACTCTTTTGGTTGGGAATGGAGGGTGGGTAGCAAAGGCAGTAATAGAGCTATGAAGTGTTTTCAGGAGCTAGCAAGTGCAGCAGGAGTAGGCAGGAAAGATACATTGCCCAAGGGAGGGGGAAGCACAGAGAAACTGAGAAGTTATGAGGAGGAGGGAAATCAGTGGAGGCAGGGAGGGTGCTGAGCTGAGGCTCCTGTATGGAAGACTGCTCCACACTTGACTTCAGCATGTAGGACAGAAGGGGCCCTCATTCCATCCCTCCTGGGCTTGGGCTTCACCTGTGCCCGTGCATGCTACATTAGTGCCTGCCCATGCTACATTTCCATAGCAACAGACTATGTTGGCATAGCTTATTGCTACAGCAACATAGCTTCTCATGTAGACATGCCCAGGAAGTGCCTGCTGAAAGGGAGAGTGAACAGGGTATGACCAGGGTTTTTTCCAATGTTCTTTTCTTACTTACAGCCTCCAGCATTTACAGTCTATGTAGTTGTAATTTAGAGGTTGTACTCCTAACTCCTGTGTCCTGTGTCCATTTGGTTTTGTCACTTGGCACACCCACAGACATGCAGCAAGACTGCTCCAATGCACTGTAATTACAGTGTGCGGGTGCAGAATAGAGTCTATTTAATTACCATGCTACAGCAGACTCTAGCAGGAAAGAGATAGTTAGTTCCTGATCTTCAAGCATGAAATTCTGCAGAGCTCGGCCATGGCAGAAGATCCAGTCAAGCTGGTTATCAGTGCCCTACCTTAACACACCTTCATAGCACACATGGCTTATTCACTCTGCTTATAGACTCCATTTTGGCTAAGTGCAAAGGTGGAGTGATTACAAGACTGGACTGGAAATCCAGTGTTTCCCTGTACAAAATCAAAGGTGTTTCCCTGTACAAAATCAAATCCTGTCCACAGGAGAGGCTTGTTTCTTGAGGAAAGACATTGGACTGAATGACCTTTGGAGACCCTTGCTTTATTCTTCTACATTAAGTGATAGCTCTCTTTTCTCCACAGCAGCTGCTGCCAGCAGCCCAAGAAAACGGTCTACCTTTTTCAGGAAGATACCAAATGCTGTCTAGAATGCAGTCTCTTGTCTCAAGTTGCCTTCTACGCCGCAGAAAATTTTGAAAAGTCGCACCAGAGATTATACCTACATGTTAAATTATTTTAGGAAAAATAGGAAAAGTATAGTGTTAGGAAAAATGTGGTCTGTTGGAGGCTGCTAACTGTACTTTGTGACCGTTTGCAACTTCATTCTCATGTAGTTAAACCCAACAAAGAGGGCAGACAGAAAAGGTAGACAGGAGGCCTACTCCACAGGGAGGAGGGAGGCTCCTTTTAGGATGCATTGTTCAGGAGTTACGGTGCACTCCCACGCAGTTGCCTGTGCCACAGGATGGGTGTTGGAGAGAGAGGTCAGGAGCCAGCCCAGCCAGCAGGTAGTGCCACAAAAGGCCTGAGAACTCCTTGCGATAACTTGGAGGAGCCACCTAGCAAGGGTGGGGAGTTAAAGCCAGCAGATATTGCCATTTGGAGATGGCAGCAATCTCCACCTGGAATCACAGGGTAATCAGAAGGCTGCTGGAATCACTGGTGTTGACGCATCATTGTCAGCGCCAGTAGAGGGAACAATTTTCTGAGTCTCTAGCTACAGTGACTGGGGTTTAACTCAAGCTCTCTGAGCAGAAGAGCAGCATGGCACAGCTGCCTGAGGGAAGCAAACACCCAGGACTGAGGACCAGTCTGTCTTGGCCTGGCAGCAGGGAGAGGTGAAGGGAATGTTGGTGTCTCTGCCATGCTGGAGCTCTGGGCCACCAGGGGAGCCTTCAGACTCACTCCTATGAGCGCCTGAGTCATCTCTGACCCATCTCTAATTTGTGCTGCTTTTCCCTCAAGGGCTGGAATTACTCTGGAGCTGGGGGAGGTAGTATTGCCAAGTTCACTGCTGCTCACCCCCAAAATTCAAAGCTTGTGGGGAAGAGCCTGCAAGTTAGGGCTGGCCCCTAAATAATGAAGATTTCTTTAATATGGGCTACCTATACATGACTTCATTGGCTTTCATATTAGAATGCGTTGGAGCAGACAGTTAGTCGAGTCTGCTCCACGTCCTCATTAGAATGCTGCAGCATCACCATCGTGTCACATGTATTAAGCCCCCGCATGTTTTAAAATGGCCGCAGGGCGCTTTAACTTATCCTGATTGAATGAAATTTAGATAAAGCATCCCGCAGCCATTTTTAAATACGCGGGGGCTTAATACACGTGATGGTGAAGCATTTTAATTAGAGTGGCTGCCCAGGTACCGCAGTAATTGTACTCCCTTCCCCCGAGCATGTGTATAGGCAGCCATGATTTCTTTAAGCTCTTGCTTTTTAAACACCTCCCTCCATAAGTGGGGACAGTTTCCAGGCTGCTGGCTGCCATATGGGCAGAACAGGAAACTCTGATGCCCGGTCCCACCAGGAGCTTGCACTGCCTGCCTGAGGACACAGCTTCTCTACAATGAAGTTGTAGTGTAAGCCACGGGCTGTGGGCTGCTGAGGCCTGTTCCAGTGAGTCCAGTTTCTGCTCTCTGCTGTTCTTCATGCACCTCTAGCTTCAGGAGTGTTTCCCATCCTTCCCCAGGCCAGGAAGGGGCTCCACTGAAACCCCCAATACTCATTCTCAGGCCTCTTAGCAGGAA
>NW_005842318.1:244436-247140 GCF_000455745.1 Alligator sinensis
ACAGGATGGGATCACATGGGGGAGTGGTAGTGTCTTCACTGGCATTCTCTGTCATCCTTCCATCTTGAGGCATGTTGGGTTACCAGAGCGAGGAGGGAGAGCTGCTGCCTCCCTAGGATTACCATACATCTGGGTTTTCCAAGATGTATCCTCTTTTTTGGCCCCCTTTCCAGTCTGGGAGGATTTTTAAAATGCGAGCAAATGTCCAGGTATTTGCTTTGCCTCTGCTTTTCCTGCGCAGAAGCAACTTGGAAGCTTGGGGCTGGGAGCAGCAGGCAAAGTGATCACGTGCTCTGCACACAGGCCTGGGCAGAGTGTGTGTGCGTGCGTGCGCGCAGAAGCTGCATGGGCAGCAGGGCTGGAGGGACAGGGGTGTCTGGGTTGGTAGTGAAGGGCACCAGCAATGCTGGGTCGGGGACAGGGGCTGCAGGTTGCGAGTGAGAGGCACTGGCAGGGCTGGGGGGTAGGAGTTTAGGAGTGAGAGGCAGGGCACAGGCATATCACTGCCCCCCCTGCAATCATATACCCTTTCCTGTTCCTCCCCCCACCACAGGTGTCCTCTATGGAAATATGGTAACCCTAGAAGAAGCAGTGGGAGCAGCCCCACCAGGAAGCTGTGTATGCTGGCTGGGCCTGGGGCTCTGGTGGTGCTGTTGGTGGGTGTGGGATGAAAGCGTGGTATGGCCTGCCCCCAGGCATGGCTCAGTCCCATGTGGAATGTGTTGGGGGCAGCCACAGGCCAGATGGCATGGTGGGGGCTGTGGGGGTGGGCAGACCGTACTTGCACTGCACTGCACTGGGCAAGCTCTGTTGTATACACCCTCTACCCCCTGGTCAGCTCCTAGGACCTAGCCGCACAGCCCCTCCCCCCACCTATACCTTCCCCATGCAAACAACAACATCCTCCCGCTTATTCCCCCCCACCATATACAAGAATAAGACTTTATTTGGAGCTACTATGCAATTGCCTATATATATATACTATTCAAAAAACAAATCAAGACAAAAATATTGTTTGAAATAAAAAGTTATAGATTTTGATTTTTAATATATTTGTTTTTTACCTGTAATTTGTTAAAACGATATCTTCTGAAAGATTTTACTTATGCAGCCCTTGACAGTGCACCAACACTCATTAAGTCACTTGGCAGCCAAAATAATTGCTTGCCCCTGTTCTGTGCTCTAATAAACCAGAGGAGCTTGGGAACAGAAATTTGTCAGTCTATTCAAAACTGAGCAGCAGGGACGTAACATGGACAGTGACTCCATGGTCCATTATAATTCTCATGCTGCTCCCTAACTCGTGCTCCTCACAGGTGATAATACCCCTTCTTATCAGTCTGCTATTTAGCTGTATCTGCTTCTGTCAGAGGCCTGAGGAAGGGTACTGTGGTACCTGGAAGCTGGTTTATGTCTCTACCACCCAGACTGTTGGTCCAGTAGAAGATACCCAGAGCCATTTTTGTTTCAAACATATCTCCTTGCCCAGCACAATAACATCACCTCAATCCTGCTGGAAAACAAAGACGTTTCCTTAGTTCTCTTTCACTGATATTTGCGGCTAGGCGTTTTTGGCAGTAGTAGAGGATTATAAAAAAAATAAAAATAAATCAGATTCTTGATTCTTTAGCTGGTAGTTTCTGCTTAACCAAAAAAGAATAGTCCCAAGCTGACTCATCCCTTTGAGTTTCTGTGGAAAACCTCACCGGCAGCATGAGGAAGCCCCAGCTTGAAGTCTGGCCCCAGACCCTGTACACACGCAACCAGGGTGGATTAAAGCATGGACCCGTGGGTCCCAGGTCCAGGGGCCCCTGCCAGTTAGGGGCACCAGGGGCAGCATGGCCCAGGCAGGCATCCTGGCTGTGGGCATCTGAGGCAGGGAGTGCGCACCTCCTCCCTTCCGGCTGGGCCATGGCCAGAGGCTAGGGGCCAGGTGCGAGGCTCCCTGCGGGTGGTGGTGGCAGCTTTCCTGGGGCTGTCGGTTGCCAGGAGGCCCTATGGGTGGCCCTGCTCCCGCTCTCTGCCATCTGTGGGCAGCTGCTGGTACCAGCACCACTGGGACAGGAGGAGCCATGACAGCCCTGCCCTGCCGGGGCAGGCAGATGAGCAGGCGGGCAGCTGGGGTGGCATGGGGCTCATGTCCTCTCTCTGCTGGCCCTGGCCCAGGCCCTAGCCTGTCCCACAGTACTGGGGGACCACAGCCCTGGCTGCGTAACACCCGACGGGCGGAAGAGCCAGGCTGGGTCAAAGCCAAGGCCGTCTTCACCTTAGTGGCGCTCGTGCTGCCTGGCTCACTCCCGATGGGAGAGGATGCTGGGTGGGCCCAGCCACAGCCCGGTGGCAGGCACAAAGAAAGCCTGCTCTTGCCTGGTAGGGGCCCTCCAATTTTCTGTTTGCCCAGGGCCCCAATAAGTCTTAATCTGCCACTGCACACCGGGCTGCCAGACTGCCCAAGGGGGAGCGGGTCCCCGAGCTCGGGGCTGCCTGTGGCAGACCCCCTTGCAAAAGAACGGCTCAGAGGGCTCATTCGGGGGCCCCGCCCCCTTCTTTGGTCCCAAAGGTTTGAACAAGTGCCAGCGCCACCCGCACGGGAAGGCCCCAGGTGCTGCGACAGGTCCGGGCACGGCCCCCGCAACACCGGGGCCGCCTGTGGTAGCGAGAAAGGCCGCCCCGGGGGGGGGGGCCTGGCCCTCCCCGCGCGGAG